>NC_090064.1:15628745-15652321 GCF_038355195.1 Osmerus mordax
CTGAACCCAGCGGCACAGGCCACTGGCTGTTAGCTAGAGTTGAGAACTGTCTCGACCGCCTAGGGGGTATTGAAGAACACACACTCACAAATTCTCTTTGTCTCTCTCACTCACTCACTCACTCACTCACTCACTCACTCACACACACACACACACACATCCTCAGCCCTGCCTTTCCTCACACACCTGGTACACACAAACAAACACACACACACACACACACACACACACACACACAGAGGCACTCCACTCTGGTGGTCCTAAAGGAGGTGTGAACTTCATCACAGACTGACTTTAATGGGGCAGCCTCAGTGATGAGGCGGTCCTAGCGGACAGCTGGAGGACTGATACCACTAGCAGCTCTCTTTGTCTGACTGGGCCTGACTGGCTGCCTGAATGGCTGAATGACTGAATAGCTGGCTGACCGGAACACTGTTAGGCTGGCTGGCTGGTCTGTTGCCTGGATGCGTCACACAAAGCTGCTGCTTTTGTCATCTTCTTTCAGGTTGTTTGTGTGTGTTTTATTTAATTTAAACTTGTGTTTTGTCATAGCAGCAGTTTGTGTCAGATTGGGGACCGTTCATGCTATTTAGAGTTTTTGCTGGAGGGTTGAAATGCAACCTTGCTTAAAGGATCATCTTATCGTGTTCAGGGTGTGTGTGTGTGTGTGTGTGGTGTGTGTGTTCCTAATGAAGAACATGCTAAGGGAGTATATGCTGTGTGTGCTTGTGTATGAACCCAATTCTCACCAGCTCTTGCTCTAATTGCATCCTAACTCAGTAGTCAATAAGGACTGAGCTCATCAGATTGAATCCTGCAGACTCTCTGTTTCTGTCTCTCACCTCTCTCTCATCCCTCCCTCCGCACTGTCGCACGACCCAGGGCCCTTTCACTTGCTGTAAGACGAAAAGATGGAGCCCTCCTCTTAGCAGTGTGACTGAACGCAGTGGAGGGTCGGTTTGAGAGCTTGTTGCTAATAGGGTTGGTTTGTTTTGTCTGCATAAACTTAGCAGGGCTTCTTGCATTGATCTGTATCTTTGTCAAGTATTCCACGCACAAAAGATGAATGAAAAGATGTGTTGTGTAACTTGTCTGAGTCTCTCTCTCTCACTCACTCACACACACACACACACACACACACACACACACTTTTTATTGGTGATTCAGTTTTGCCTGGTTGGCCTTTGAAGCCAAGGGGTCATTGAACAACTCCTGCCTTCACCTGATCTACATATGACTGTCAGGTGTTCTGGAACCAGGAAGGCATTTCGAACATGCTCCTTAAGTCACCTGTGCCCGTCTATTGATTTTGCACATTCAGCACTTCAAGACTGCAGATCGTGTAGATGTTGCTCTAGTCAGAGCAGTGTTTAGATGGACCTTGGAGAACACGCGTCAGGCTTCTCTGAGACCGGAGTTATGGAGGGTCTGACACAGCCTCACAACAAAGCCTTGAATTAGACAGACGTGCAGTCTTAATGTAGGTGATGAACCACTCACGTTGCATACCGACTGGCCGTAAAAAAAACAAGATATTCTAAACAGGTACTTGTCTCAGACTGAATTTAATTACAGCGCACAAACAGAAACATCACATGTCCTTAAAGAGAGTCTTCAGCACAGGCAGAGTGAAATCTGATCAGCACGAGCTACGCTCACTGTTTCTCCCCCCTAGTCTACCGTGTCGCTGCTTGTTCAAGCACTTGCCTATTATCTGCAAATAAAGCGTATTATTACGTCCCCAGTGCTAACATTAGAGCTACTGAGGCATGAACACACAGTACAATACAGTCCCCACTCCAGGACAGCCAGCACTCTAGACATCTGCCTCGGCCCTCCCTCCCTCTCTCTTCTCTCTCTTTCCCTCCCTTCCTCCTTCCCACTTCTCTCCCTCCCTCTCTCTTCTCTTTCTCTCTTTCCTTCCCTCCCTCCTTCCCACTTCTCTCCCTCCCTCTCTCTTCTCTCTCTCTCTTTCCCTCCCTCCCTCCCTCCCTCCCATTTCCCTCCCTCTCTTTGTTATCGTACGGTGTGTTGGGGCTGAGGCAGATCAGCCTTACTTTTGTCTCTCCTTCCTTGGCTCGGGTGCAGGGACACGTGAGTCCTGGCCGAACGCCCAGTTGGTGCTGCCTTGCGTTTGGCAGACAGACATCTTTTAGACATTTTTTGTCTCTTGAACGTCTATGTTTATACAAACACTGATTTAGTCAAATCTGCTCAAACGGAGTGTCAACAGCTAGATTGCTTTTCGTTAAAGGATGTTTCAGAACCATTCTGGATCAGCTTTTTGTCACAAGGGCTCATAAGTGGTGTAAAAACAATGTTTTCAGGTGCCTGATCAAATGACATTGTACATTTTTACAATAATTTAACTCCACTCAGGATAGCAAAAGGGATTTAGGTGTAAGGCAGTTAAATCCAATGAAGATTGTGGGAAATGTTCAGATGTGGCATTGGAGTAACTGCTACCATACACATGCCACAGATGTAGTACCACAGTGTAGTGTCGTAATCACTGGTTCTCCACTAGAAAGGTGTGTCCAAGAGGCGCTTTTAGCTGTGATTCAAGTTTACTGTAAACACATGACGTCACCAGAGAAGCAGGTGTGACAAAGGGCATTGTGGGATAGTATGAAATAAGAAAACCTTCCCTGTGTGTGCGGTGAGGGAAAGAATCCCTGGAGAGTTCAGTGCAGCATATGCAGAGCAGAAACCCTCAGTGTCTCAGCAGAGTAAAAGAGTGATTGAGGGGTGATGGGCGGGGTTGTCTATTGCGAATGCTCAGACAGCATAATCACATCTGCACTGCATTCGGAGCACGCACGCACAAACACACACACAACAGGAAAACGACTTTAGCACCATCTTCTCTCTAGAATGTATCCAGCCATTAGTGTTTGACCCTGAGTTTTTTCCGGCCTTTCTACCTGCACCACAGTGCACCCTGAGGGTTACAGAGACGCTCTCCACAGGTAGCACTCACCTCCACAGCTCTCTTCATGAAGTCAACATCACTGGCACAGTTGTAGTTACAGCCACAGTACGTCCAAAAACGGACTTTGAGCACCAGTTGGTTACATGGAATATTTCACTTCAGCTGTCAGCTAACATTCAGTAGCTTCAAAAAGGTCAATGCCGGAGAGGTTAAGTGAAACACAAGCAGTGTACAGAGATTTATTGAACGTCTAGAAATACTTACACAGTACAGTATTTTTTTGGCTTTGCTTATTGTATTTCTGTTCGTTTCTGTGTAGGTTTCGTGCCATCCCCGTTGCCCTGGGCAGGACTTGAAGAGTTTTGCTTTTAACCATCTCTGTGGTTCTCTGGGCATATTTAAAGGCCCCATCTGGCAAACATAACCACTGCTTATGAAATAATAAACAAATGTTTTCTAGAATAGTGCTGACTCTTCCTTCTTTGATGAGTTTCGCCATGAACAATGAGTTTTGAACAACAAGCATGAGCCTAAACAGTGCAAATTGGGATTTTACATACGTGTAACATTTACTTACTGTATGTCAAATTGACTGTTTGAGAAAATGTTATGTTCCATTCTGAGGTGCAGTAATGTTTATTTGAATATGGAAACATTTGGTGAGGATTATGATATGGTGTGTGAAGCATGTTGGTTGTCTCCGTAGCCTGCTGCAGTGTCTGTCTACAAATGTTTACGTTCCTAATTTACGGCTGGAAATCTGCTCATATCTTGTTCTGGTCTCAATAAACAACGTCAACAGTTGGATAAAACAGCAATGTTGTATTTACAATTATTATTGGATATGGAATGAGTATTCCAATAAACAAACCAGTGAATCTCCACAGTCACCATAAATCTGGATTCCATTCTCCATCCAGCCAGCCCAGGTTGAGTCTAACGAAGACGAGGTTAATAGATCTCTCTCTCTCTCTCTCTCTCTCTGGACCGGGGATATCCGTGTAGTGTTCAGTAACGTGACACCTTCCGACACACTCCGTGCACAGCCCATGGTGTTGTCAGGTCTTTACTAGTCTTGGAGTCTGTGTGGTGTACTGATAAGCTGCGTAGGCCTATTATGCTATTAAGCTTTGAGAGCAGTTAGCCATAGGCTATGTTAATACATTTATCCTGTTTATCTACCACATACAAGTTAATTCCAAAACATAACTTGTTGGCTTTAAGTCAGGTAGGAAGCTACAGTACGAAGCTCATTTCCCTAGCGGTGTTAGCTCCATGTGGCTAAACCGTGCTAGCAACATGTCTGCCAGGATCTGGCCTCTGGGGCTTATACTTGTCTACACAGGAAGTGTGTGTGAAGTGAGTGTGGAGCCCCTGCTGTTCAACACGCTAATGACCAACTGGCTCAACGCGAGGAGTGACTGGCACAGCTCCCACTCAGCACCGCTAAACAAGCTAGCGTTCACGGCCAATGCAAATAAACTGTCCGGCTCTGTGCCGATAGCTTCGGGATGCTAGGCTAGCCATACTGCTGTCGCCACAGTGTCTGTGACTGGTCTGTAGCACCCACAAACCCTGCCATGTTCCACATTTACTACTCTGTCAAGTCTTCTGGCAGCTAAAAAAACGGGGGAACGTTCTAGGAACTGCAATTCACTAGGGCGAGTTTTTGAAGTGATCGGTAAAACATTCCGATGGATTGTGGAAAAGGGTTGGACTTGCTATTGGGCTAAAACACGAACGTGAACACGCACGCGCAGCAGAAGAATGTGTAGGTTGCTTAGGGCCATATTTTAGGGTGATTTATGACCCCAGCTGGGCAGTCTTCTCATGTACCTCCACACACACAGGCACACCTACACACACGCAGGCACACCAACACACACACACACACTGGCACACCTCCAAAAACACGCAGACACGGTTCTACACACGCACACATCATCAGTACTCTTCACTGCACAATATAGCCTTAAAAGCTATGCCCCTTGATCTGTACAATGTTGGCATACCCATCTCAACAGTAATGCTTAGTTGGCATAATTAAGCATCATTATGGATCGGTCCAATGAGATCCTCATGCGATGTTAATTTGTTATTTAGCCCTTCATCTCATCATCATCATGTGCACATGCTGAAGCATCCACACATTGGCTACACAGCCCACACTCATTCATGCACACCACATATATTCATACACACACATCACACACATTCAGACACCCACTTGTTTTAAGCCAGCTACCAGATGCTTTGCCAAGCATGCGATGCCCTGCGCTGCTTAGCAGGGGATATATGTACTTGTAGTTTTGAAGCAGCAGGATTTAGTACTACAAATCCCTAGCTCTCACAACATAAACAGCAAGCGGGTGGTAGCAGATGTCTTAAGTATAGCTAACACACACAACTATGTAAAGAGGGGGTTGAGCAAATAGGCTGTTGAACGGTGTGTTTATGCTCCAGTGGGATTGGCCTCGTGGGTGTTTTAACCTGGGTTTGAAGCAGGATGCTCCTTGTGGTTCTCTGTCACATTGGGGGCTAAACATCACTCACACACACAGCTTAGATCCTGTTTTGGAGAGCATCCACAGTAATAGGCTGAAGGATTTGGACAGTGCCAACACAGGCCTACTGTGTGCTGACCTGTTTTAGCACACTGATCCATACATTTACATTTAGTCATTTAGCAGACGCTCTTATCCAGAGCGACTTACAGTAAGTACAGGGACATTCTCCCCGAGGCAAGTAGGGTGAAGTGCCTTGCCCAAGGACACAACATTATTTTGCACAGCCAGGAATCGAACTGGCAACCTTCAGATTACTAGCCCGCTTCCCTAACCGCTCAGCCACCTGACTCCCTGATGACGGCCTCCCATACAGGCCGTCATCCTCATCATCATCCTTGTGTTTAGCACATCCACGGCCTGCTGAGAGATACATAAACACAACAGAGAGTTTGCATGTGTTTAGAAGTCATAGGGGAGACATTAGTCACACACTCCCATGCACACGCACACACACACGCTCACATTGAACGGTCTAATAAATCAGACTTTACAGGGACTGAGAAGGGGCTCTGGAGGTCAGAGGTGAACCAGTGAGTTATATGGGATATGGGTCACCAGTCAACCAGTGGCCTTGACAGGAGTCAAAGGTCAACCAGTAATCAAGCTGTACAACCAGGAAGTTAAACTATGTTTCAGTCTACTGCAGGACTGGCGGCTGAAACTAACTCATCAAGTTAACTATTTATACTGTTTACATTCCAAGTCTGTAACATGACTAAGCAAAATAGTTCCATTCATAGTATGATCCTGCAATTTTTTTAAATTGCAGGATTCTTCTTCTATGTATAGAAGTGGGCTTAATATACTGTAGGTGTTTGACATTGGTGATATGTTTATGTGATTGCATCCACGTAGGTGGGCACATTCAACTGTAACCAGAATCCAGGAAGTCTTGAATGGTTCAAAAGTTTGTACAGTCAGTCACTGGAAGTGTCAGTCACAGTTAATTTATTCCACCTCTAGCACACTTTCTTCACACTTTGCAGACAATAAGACGTTGTCTGGCACTTATGAAGCAGAACGGATCGTCTAAGCCATCGTACCTGGTCACGTTCCCTCAGCCTCTTACTCACAGCCATGTTCTTGTTGCATCAGGGTCTGACAGCTCGCCCATTCTCCACATGACCGGTTCTCTGTCTAACAGGAAGTGTGTCATCATTCACGCCACACCACTCACTTATCCGTGTCCGAATCAACAACGCTTGTTTGCTTCTGCTCCGGTCGTTGTCCATTTGGAGATTGGTATTTCCCCTGGCGACGAGGATGTCTCTTGAAGTGGCTTTGTTTGGTTTCAGTTGAGTGAATCCCAAGGACAAACACTGTGATAATGGGCCGAGGACAGTTGTGGTCCTTCTTGTCTTGTGTTTTAAGTGTGAGAACCGTCTCTTTGTTCTCTGCTCAGGAGCGGAGACTCGTCTCACCTGAAAAGACGCCTGTGGCAAGCTTCAAGCTTCATTGATGAAGCTTGGTGACTCAACAGGTCACGGGGTCAACAGAGTGAATTTGCATGTGTGAGTGTGTGGTTTGACACTTTTCCAGAAGAGGGTATATGCTATCCGACACCGTCTCTCTTACAGTATCATCATTGTCTGGCTGTGTTATGACAAGGAGACTGTGTTACAGGGAGGATTTTCTGACAGGTTTTTGTGCCTTCTCACTTTAGAAAATTAGGCTTGTTGTTTCCTATTACAGTTGCCAGAATACCAGTGCCTTGTAGTTCCTTACTGAACTTGAAACCGGATGGCTTTTCTTACATTAAGTGATGGAGATGAATGGCCCAACGAGTCAACCTCAATGGAGTTGTGGAATCCTGTGAAAAGAGATTTATTTGTTTTCATTTACGTCTGCTGTTTGAACTGGTAAAGGAGAATGACAAGCATCATACATTACAACGTTAAAACATGCACACAAGTCTCACCTTGGACCTCCCATAGGAAGAACACTGTTTGTCTAAGAGCAGGAGCCTATTGAATAGGTTTGTGTTTGGCCCACTGAGCTGGGTGTCTGTAATGAAAGACTAGATGGATATCCTGTTCAGTAGACCAGCCTTGAGTCAACCCTACTTTAACCCCTCCACCCCCCCCCCCCCCCCTCTCTCTACAGAGAAGTCTAGATGAATACAACAGGCTCTGTCTCTGAACGGTGGTTTACATTTCTGGAGACTGCGTGTTTACATTTCTTTCTTTATCATCCGTTGATACGTCTCCGTACTAGACAATGAGACCTTGACTCAACGTCACCCTCACCAAGCACCCGTCTGATATGTGTGATATGTGACCTGGCCGTGAAAGTAAGGGGGGAGTGAAGCCCCAATGCATCATGGGAATGCGGTTCTAGAGCTCTGCTAGGAGAAAGAGTTACTGTCTCCTCGCAAGTGATATCTCTGTTTGGTGTGCTTCAAGACAATGGAATTTCAGTATACTGTTGCAGAACAGCAGTCTATGGCTGGTTTATGTATTGCTGCTTAAGATTCAAGGATATCTAGTGAGAGAGAGAGGGGGGTGAGAGAGGGGGATAGGGAGTGTGTGTGTGTGCTTAGAACTTGTCTCTCAGCTGTTTTGCTCAGCTGTGCCACCCTGGAGGGGGTCGAGGGCACTCGGATGGGATGCACTGGGACACACTACACCCCAGACCCCCAGTCTGTCCCTCGACCCTCACCCCCCCCCGCTAAGGGATTGGGTCCAAGCCTGGCATAGGCACAGCAGGACAGCAGCCCATGACCACATCTCAGCCTGCAGCTCACAGCTGGACCCGGGACAACCAAGGCCGGGCCCCAGCAGACTCCTCTGTTCCCAGCCCTATGCAGTTGTCGTAAGCAGATAGACCTCTGTCAAATCCAGATGCTGTTCCCCGACCCTAAGAGGATGCCGTCTGTGTGACCAGCCAACCTGATTAAGCTGTCGTTCCATCTGTAGCGTTGATGTTTCTCAAATCTCCTGGCGACTTGGCTGCTTGTTTCATGCCACCCTACTGAGGAGGATGTGTACCACCCTACATGTTCTCTGTGGCTTGAAAAGGGAGCATGTGCAGATTTGTAGAGAAATTAGCTGTTTTCTTGTAGTAATGTGGTTTTGTTTTGTGCCCAGAGATCTCTTCCAGACTCACCAGTAAATCTTCCCCAACATTCTTCTCCTGTGGGTTTAAATTAGATGGAAGATTGTTTTTTTTTTAAGGTTTTGCTTCTTGTAATACTTTATAATCTATGGAAGAAAATCAGTAGAAATTGAAAATGTCTGATGATTTTATTTCCTGAATTTCTGAACCTTGAATTTTGGGATCTGAATTAGTTTTTACTTTGAAATAAATTCATATTTGAATTTTTTTCTTGGAAGCAGTGTCAAAGAGTATAGAAGACTTCTATACTATACTTATACTATATACGTCTTCTATACTCTTTTGCAGTGTTGCCAAATAAAATCTCACCGTAACCCCAGTCGACAACTTCCTGTAGCCAGCAGTTACGCAAGTTCTCTCCAAAGAGGAGTTTGGGTGATATTCCCAAAATTACAATTAACAATGTACACAGGATTCTATGTTTCTGCCTTTCAAGCAAAAGTGAAAAAAGGTTCAAACTATACGTTTTGACCTACATCGACAATTACGACGGTAAGGTTGATCTAGCCTAACTCACAGTAAAAGTCCATATCACTAGCTAGCCATGGAACGGATTTGAGCAGTACCGAAAGGTGACGTGTTAAAAATACTGTAGACTACTGATTGGTAAAAGTGAATCCCAACACGGACACTGCACAAACCCGCAATTTTATTATTGGAATTTTATAGTTAAGCTACTACTATAGCGGCATATAAAAGCGACCATCGTCTTTTATAGCGGGCAGCCGCAATATATATATTTTGTTATTATTCTCTGGACTAGGCCTACTTGATTAAATGTCAACCCGCAAAACGCTGTTCGATGAGGTGTAGAGATTGCTGTGGTCGCCGACGAAAGGATCCAGCGAGAGTAGTGCGTGCTGCTTTGAAGACGACGTCATGGCAGTTTCATGCTGCATCGCAAAATAACACTCGATCAAAACAATCCCCAATCTCCAGTGAAAAACAACGTAGAATCAAGTTTACGCAGGAGAAAAGCGCCCAAAGTGTGTCGCCCACGGTGTGTCGCCCTTAGCTGTCTCTTGTGTCGGGTGTAATTTAATTCCCACCATCTTCTCACTCTAAGAACAGGGAGGAAAGAAAACACCACACATTTACTCCCCTCTAGAGAGAAGGCCTTGGGCTGGAACGTTACCGTTTACAGACAGAGAATGGTGGATGTCCTTCCACTGTTAGCACATTTAGAGTGAGAGAGAGGGAGACAGGAAGGCCAAGTACTTCGAGTGTCTGGAAACAAAACAAATCAAATTTAATCGCTCCTAACCCACATAACCCTCTGTCTCTCCCTCTCCCCTCTCTTTCTATCTGTATATTTCTGTCTTTCTTTCTCGGTCTTCTTCTTTATCTCTCTCTCTTATTCTGTCTCTTTATCGCTCTCTCTGATTCTGTCTCTTTCTCTCTTATTCTGTCTCTCTATCGCTCTCTGATTCTGTCTCTTTATCTCTCACTCTCTGATCTGTCTCTCTCTGATTCTGTCTCTTTATCACTCTCTGATTCTCTCTCTCCCTGATTCTGTCTATCACTCTGTGATTCTCTCTCTCTCTCTCTCTCTCTGTCTCTATCTCTCTCTGGTTCTCTCTCTCTCTCTCTCTCTCTCTCTCTCTCTCTCTCTCTCTCTCTCTGTCTCTATCTCTCTCTGGTTCTGTTTCTTTATCTCTCTCCCTGTCTGCAGGACCCAGGCTACTGGCTGCACGTCCACAGGTTGGAACATGGAGACGGAGGGATCCTAGACCTGGACGACACGCTGTGCGACGTGGTCGACGACAAAGACCGGGTGAGTCACGCTGTGTATGTCTGCGTGTGTGTGTCTGCGTGTGCGTTTGAGAGCGCCTGCCGCTGTTCTGAGCACTGAGCACGTTGATCAGCTGGTGGCTGGTGGACCATGCTAGACCTCCTGGCATCGTGACTTCTCCAGGATGCAGGTCATGTCAGGAGGGCAGCTCAGCACACACCCTCGTCTGGTCTCCGGTATTTACATAGATCTGTCAATGTTTCAGTCTGCCTGCTAATTACCATACTGTAGGGAGCTGCTGCAGGCGACGTGCATTAGAGCACTCTGTTATGCAGAAGACTGGAAAGGTGTTACCTGACAGGAGTCATGTGGTTTTGAGGCCTGATCAGGCTCAGCGGGTAGAGGTAAAATACTGCACTGAGATGCTGTGTGACTACTGAGGCCAACTGTTAACTTCTTCATAGCTGTGTGTGTGTGTGTGTGTGTGTGTGTGTGTGTGTGTGTGTGTGTGTGTGTGTGTGTGTGTGTGTGTGTGTGTGTGTGAGTGTGAGAGAGAGAGACATGGCGTATAGTAACAGAATAGGATTATCCAGAATACCCCTGTGAGGAGTTGTAGCCCACTTCCTGTTCCTCCACTTCCTGTTCAGTGGGAGTGTGACCAGCTTGTGACAGACAGGAATATGATGTTTGGGTTGACTGGAGAAACTTGAGTTGGCTGGTAATGTGTTTTACTGTTGGTTTGGAGTTCAATAATTGAGGTGGTTGTGTGTGCGTGTTCAAGTGTGTGACATGGTTGTGTGTGCGTGTTCAAGTGTGTGACATGGTTGTGTGTGCGTGTTCAAGTGTGTGACATGGTTGTGTGTGTGTGTGTTCAAGTGTGTGACATGGTTGTGTGTGGAGTGTGGTGATTAGGATGCATTGGGTGTCATGGTAACACTGATGGGAGGGGGGCAGTGAACTACAAGAGATGCTTCTCTCTCCTCCTTCTCTCCTCCTTCTCTCTCCTCTCTCTCCTCCTTCTCTCTCCTCTCTCTCCTTCTCTCTCCTCCTTCTCTCCTTCTCTCTCCTCTCCTTCTCTCTCCTCCTTCTCTCTCCTTCTCTCGTCTCTCTCTCTCCTCCTTCTCTCTCTCCTTCTCTCTCCTCTCTCTCTCCTCCTCTCTCCTTCTCTCTCTCCTCCTCCTCTCTCCTCTCTCTCTCCTACTCTCTCTCTCTCTCTCTCTCTCTCCTCCTTCTCTCTCTCCTTCTCTCTCCTCCTTCTCTCTCTCTCCTCCTTCTCTCTCTCTACTCCTTCTCTCTCTCTCCTCCTTCTCTCTCTCTCTCCTCCTTCTCTCTCTCTCCTCCTTCTCTCTCTCTCTCCTCCTTCTCTCTCTCTCCTCCTTCTCTCTCTCCTCCTTCTCTATCCTCCTTCTCTCTCTCTCATTCTCTCTCTCCTTCTCTCTCTCCTTCTCTCTCTCTCTCCTTCTCTCTCCTCTCCTCATATGTCTTCATCCACCCTTTTCACCTCATCATGTCTTTTCTCACCACTTCAAATCACATGCAGTTCTTCAGCAATTTAGCACAACCTCTCCCCCTTTTTCTCATAGCATACATATATTTGCATGATCTTAAGATGTAGGTTAGATCTCACAACCACTCCCATCTATATCATTTATTTTACAAAAAAATAAGAAATGTATGCAACTGTCCCATACTTTCTATATTCACATTGTACTGATCAGAACAAACCAAAGCCCTCTGGTGGCTACAACATGTAATTACACCTTCATGACTATATTCAGCCATGCAGCCTAGTCATTTGATGCTACTCTTACACACCGCAGTCTGTGAAGTTGTGTGTGATATATATGCAGGGGCGTTGTTAGACCCTTTTTACTGGGGCACGTACCCCAGTATAAATCTTCTGTGCACCAGTAAAATCTAAAGTTTAAGTTTTAACAATTTACTTTATTAGTCAGTGCATTGATTTTGATTGATAATCCCGGAAAAAATAAACGCAGTATCCCAATCAATGCTTGTAAAACTGTTTAACCGAAAACACAAACCGATGCATGCAGAATTCCATATCAGCGCGCTCTTCTGAGCTTGCCAAAGAGCCACTGCAGCACGCACACAGAAGTCCAGGTGTCGGACTCGGCACACAAGTCAGAATTGATGTAGGCTAAGAAAACATTACAAAACTAAAGAAAGTTTCTAAATGATAGGCCTACTGATCATTTTATTTTGACTAAAACATAAAAAAAATATTACATGAAGCTCAAAAAAACAGTAGGCCTATTTGCACTCAAATGAATGTGAGAAAAAGGGGCGTGCTCACAATAACTATTGATGTCCCTGTCAAAGATGATATCAAACTTGCGTCCCTGGACTGTTGTATAGTGGGTTAAGCAAAGGGAGTTTCTATAGCCTAGTAGTGCAATGTGCGCAGCAAGTTTGAGATTTTTTTTGTTGTTGATATGAATAGGGGCCTGTGCCACAGTAGAGTTTTATGTCGAACAACGCCTCTAGGCTATATATGGACCAGAGACAGTTGGAATGGGTGGCTATACTGATGCCATTGTCATGGGACTGACACAATACCTCACAGCTGTGCTAGATCCGATGACACTAGCTGGAAGGGTAAGAGCGTCTGCTAAATGACTAAATGTAAATGTAATGTAACCGGGTTGACACTTCCGCGTGAGAAATCAGGGGAGACCAATTAAGCGTGTGAGACCAATCAAATGCGTGTGTCTCACGGCCAATGCTTAAGAGTTGGCAGCCCTGGCTTCTGTATCTGTCTAGCCTGTGTCCTGGCCTTGCTGCCTGGTTTTCCCTCAGCCTTGTCAGGCTGTTTGTCTGACCACGTCTCTCACGTCCTCCTCCCCCTCCACAAGACAGTGACGGTAACTACCGCCGCTGATAAGAGTAATCTATGTGGGTGTGGTGGTGTTTCTTCAGTTGTGTTTTCTACATGAACATCCCTGAAAAGGTTAGCGGTTTTCCAGCTGAAACATGTCCGCACAACAGGTGTGTGTGTGTGTGTGTGTGTGTGTGCACGGGCGCATACACGTCTGTGTGTGATCGTCTGTATATCGTAATGGTTAAATGTTGTCAGGGTATTGGGGTTTGAGGGAAGCTGGGGTCTATATTGTTTGATTAGAGTGGACACCGGGCTGTGTTCAGATTGGTCAGTGTCCGGACGGTCCGTTACGGCCGTGCTGGTCAGTGGTTCCCAGCCAGCGGAGCTTGATGCTAATGCTAGCTAACCGGCAGGTTAACAATAGCATTACGTGCATACGAGTGTCATAACTCTGCGCTGCTGGCTGTTGTCGACTTGACTACTGTGAAATGCGTGGCACGTGGGAAAGAAACTAAGATTTGATTCTCTCTTCATGTTACTCAAACATTTAAGCCTTGAGCGAAGCAAAAAGAAACGCATGTATACAAAATAACGAATCGCCAATCAGCGATTGGACCGGTCGCCATGGCAACCTACCTGCTCGAGCACGGCTGGCTGATTGGCTGGCTGGCTCTGCTCTGCTGGCTTGGGCGGAAGCTGGCATTGTTCCACAAGCTCTTTGTTTGGCTGTCTACCTGTCTCTATACCTGTCTATACCTCTCCCTCTTTATTTCTTTCTCTCCTTCCCTCCTCTCCTTCCCTCTCTCTCCCACCTTCTATTATAATGTCTCCATCTCTAACACTCCCTCTTCTCTTGAGCCAGTTGAGATTCTTTACAACTTTATTGCTGTCTGAAGTGGCCATCACGTTGTCGTGGCGATGCCAAGGTCCCTGTATGATTTTCCCCGCATCACTGATCGGCCAATAAAAATATCGAAACATCACACATGGGTTTCTTCCAAATTCACTATCATGAACCGAATCTGGTTTCAGTATAGCCTGAGACCAGACCAGTAAAGGCTGGACATTTACGTCATGTATTTGTGACTAGGGTCACCAGGGTGTGGATGATCTTCAGGTCACGGTCTTGTTGTACCACCCAGTAACCCTCTCAGGGTCCACAGGAACACCTGGAAGATCTGAGGCTTCTGTTCCCCCGGTGGATCTGCTCGATCTGTCATCTGCTAGTTGTGTACCTGAGACAGGAGGATCTGACCTGAGGAGTTGAGATCATACTTCCTGGTTGTAGTCTGTGGTACTAGGGAGTCAGGTGGCTGAGCGGTTAGGGAATCGGGCTAGTAATCAGAATGTTGCCAGTTCGATTCCTGGCCGTGCAAAATGACGTTGTGTCCTTGGGCAAGGCACTTCACCCTACTTGCCTCGGGGAGAATGTCCCTGTACTTACTGTAAGTCGCTCTGGATAAGAGCATCTGCTAAATGTAAATGTACCACCCCCTCTCTTTGTCACCTCCCACGAGCTGCGTTGTGACATCCAGGATCATCGTCTTGATCCTGGCTTGTAGAAGGGCATCATCGCCCCCTTGTGGACGGTGGCAGAAAGACAAATCTTTTGTTGTAGCTGTGCGATCAGCTCTGGCTCGCTCGCTTGGTCGATCCACAATAACGTACGTGATCGCAGCTACTGCAAATCTGCGCTTGATTAGGCCTACTCTAAAAATGGAGCCCTTGTATTATATATTGGAGGCCTTTAGTGTGTGTATGGACATTATAAGGAATACACGGTCTGTATATTGTCATGTCAAGTGACACCTCTTTGAGAGGTGAGGGGTGACATAAATATTTAAAGTACATTTAGAGCTCTCATGACACCTTCTCCTTCCACCTTCTACTTGGTTAACCCTCGTGCTGCCTTCGGGTCACATGACCCAAAGGTTCATAACGAACCATCATTGTGTTTACCCAATTTTACCCAATACAAAAACAAATAAAAAAATATTTTTTTTAACCATTCCAATGTGGGGGGTCTGAGACAGCCCGACAGTTAAAAGAAAATGCTTCACTTTGTTTTTGTATGAGGTAAATTTGTCGCAATACGACGGTGGGTCACAATGACTGATGGGTCAGAATGACCCGAAGATAACACAAGGGTTAAAGAAGTGGTTCGGGCCAGGTGTCACCATAAGAGCTAGCTTCAGGCTGGGTCTTTTACACGGTTGTCTATTTTGTGGTGTAGTATTTGTTGTGGTTTAGCTGTAGGTACAGGTGTAGCTCTCCAGTACGTTGGACTTGGCTTGACTAGAGCACAGCTCTTCTCTGGATCTCTTCACAGTAAGATGAGCCTCTGGGGTGTCTTTGTCACCAGTTACTGGAACTCTTGGACCCCCTGCTGTGTGTGTGTGTGTGTGTGTGTCTGTCTCCCTCGATTTATAACTGTTACGGCTGAGGGGCTAACTTGGGTGTTCTAGTTTCTAGTGAGTGTGTTTGTGTGTGTGTGTGTGTTCATGTTCGTTCCCGTCTTTGTATGTTTGTGTGTGTGTGTGCGTTTGTGTGTTTTGAATTTAGTGTGGGGGCTTTCCTGGTGAGAGGTGTCTCCTAGGCATGTGTCACTGAAGGTTACCGTGGCGACGTGTGAGCTGGCGAAACATCCGGAAGCTTCCACCAGCCTGACACCAGGCTGTCTGAGCGCTGTCTAAGCAGCCTAGCGAGGGCACCCGGGGGCCGGCACAACAGCTGCATCATCATCACCATCTACATCCTCCACACCCATCATGTTGACAGGACCAAATGTGTGTGTGTGTGAGTTCTACACTGTGGAGTAGCTGTGCTGCAGTTCTGCGTTTCGGTCCGTTCTATCAGTTTTCAGTTGTTTGAGTACTGGATGGTACTTTCCAGAATAAGCCTCTCTGGTCATAGAGCCGTAAAACCTAAACAGATTTGTGTGTGTGTGTGTGTGTGTGTGTGTGTGTGTGTGTGAGAGAGAGTGTAAGAGTTTGTGTGTGAAAGAGTGTGTGTGTGTGAGAGAGAGAGAGTGTAAGAGTGTGTGTGACAGGTCACCGGCTGTGTGTGTGAAGACTCCCCTGTCGTTAGTGTCACCTTCCTGTCTGTCACCTCCCTTCTTTCCTCCCATCATCCTCCAGTGCCCCCCCCCCCCCCACCTCCACCCCTCCACCTCCACCCCTCCCTCACGAGACAGACGCTCTAGTGTAAGTGGCTCCTCCCTTCCTAAACTGGAGCTGCAGCTCTAGTTTTGGTGAGCTCTTAAACATCTCCAGCCAAACTGATGACTTACTGGCTGTTTTGTGTCTGTCCTGACTGTTGTTCTGGCTGTTCTGGCTGGCCTGTTTCCCTGGCTCCTTTCCACTGAACTCTTTCATCTGTCCGCCAATGTTTGAAGCAGATCGCCGGGTTGCCAGGTCTGCATGTTGCCAGGTTTTGAAAGTCTCGAAATTCACCCCAAATGTCCACTGCTTGTTCTTTTTTCTGTTTCCAGAGCGAAGATGGAAGGGTGGTGGATGTGTGGTGAGCAGGTCTAAGAAGGGGCGTTATTTATGTGACTAACGCTAAACCACCACAGTCCTGCTGAGAAGTAATGCGGTTGTATTACGGAGCGTAGTGCAGTTGCATGTTGTCACCACTAGATGTCAGTGGAGTGTAGACAAGCTTTACGAGGAGAGAGAGAGACAGAGAGCGAGGTGTTCAGCCGTGCACCTGTGGACCACCACTGGACCCTCCGCCGCCTCCTAATGAATGTCCTGGCTGTTGCCACAGCGCAGCGCCCCGCGGACGCTGGCATCTCGTCGGCGTGCCGCGGGGGCATCGCCATGACAACGGCGGCGCTGTGCCAAAGGCAGCACCTGCGCCGGTCAGAGACCAGGCTGAGAGGTGGAGGAGCCCTGCTGCCAGCCTGGCGCACACACCACACACACACGCACATGCACACACACGCACGCACATGCACACACACACACACACACATGCACACACACACCAAAAACCTGGAGAGCAGGTCACAGAGCCTAGGGAAATCAAAGACTAATGGTCCTGTGTGTGTGTGTGTGTGTGCGCGTGTGTTGGCATAGGTTAAACGCTTTCCTATTGTCTGCAGCTGTTTGTCTCTCGGCCTTTTCTCTTCTTTCACCAGTTCTCTTTCTGCTCCCCCCTTTCAATCTCTCTCTCTCTCTCTCTCTCTCTCTCTCTCTCTCTCTCTCTCTCTCTCTCTCTCTCTCTCTCTCTCTCTCTCTCTCTCTCTCTCTCTCTCTGTGTCTCTGTCTCTCTGTCTCTCATATCCTCCACACAGGAGTCCCCCAGATCACCTCACTGCTCCTGGCAGGCAGGATATCTATCTCTCCTCTCCAGGTGTGTGTGATGGTATTGAGGACCAGAGGACAGCTCTCCTCTTGGGGGAGGTGAGGGTGTCTGAGTGCTATCTGCTCTGCCATGTAGTCGATGGCACGCTGACGAATCAATAAGTAGAACTGTGGCACCATCAGTACCTGCCCTTGGTCCTGCTTCCCGAACTCCCCCAATCCTCACTGTGTGTGTGTGTGTGTGTGCGTGCGTGCGTGCGGACAGGCGCAATGAGAATCCATAGAACTCTTAATATATCCACCCCGGTCTACCGTCTTTTCAAACGACAGTATTATCCTGCTCTCCCGACGCTGACAGGAAGAGGGGAGGAGGACTCGAGAAGGGAAGAGGGGAAGAGAAAGGAAGAGAGGGGAAGGTGGGGACTGAGAGGGGGAGGGACGGAGGGATGGGGAGGACAAAGGGAGAGAGTATGAGAGAGAGAGAGAGAGATGCGAGGAGTGTGGGGGGAAGATGAGAGGAGGAAGTGAACGGGTGGAGTAGAAGGAGAGCGGGGATGTGAGAGAGGGAGATGGAGGGGAGGAGGGGAAAGAGAGAAGGGGGATGAGAGGGAGGGGGAGGGAGGATGAGAGAGAGAGAGAGAGAGAGGGGGGGGGAATCTCCTCCTCTATCAGCCTAGAGCACCTGTTTATCCTGGGAGCAAATCCTGGTGGATTGACACTCATCCTGAGATGAGGATAAATGGGACACGTCAGGAAGCCTGGAGGAAACGGGAAGTGTGTGTGTGTGTGATATTTGAGGTGTGTGTGAGTGTGTCATTTCTTTGATGTGTGCTGCGCTGTACCCAAACACACCCTGGTGTCTTGAGTTTGGTATCCCCAGATTCCGAGAGCATGGTGAGGACAACAGTTAGAGAGAACTTTCAATGAGTGAGTGTGACTGTTTGTGTGTGACTGTGTGTGATTGTGTGTGTGTGTGTGTGTGGGACTGTTTGTGTGTGTGGGACACAATGCGACAGTGCAGTCTTGTTTTCCTGAAAGACCAGTAACAGTTGACAGCTCTCTCTAGGAGAACACCAGCCCATCCCTCAGCCCTGCTGCTAGCCCAGCCCTGCTGCTAGCCCAGCCCTGCTGCTAGCCCAGCCCTGCTGCTAGCCCAGCAGCTGCTGCTAGCCCAGCCCTGCTGCTAGCCCAGCCCTGCTGCTAGCCCAGCCCTGCTGCTAGCCCAGCCCTGCTGCTAGCCCAGCAGCTGCTGCTAGCCCAGCAGCTGCTGCTAGCCCAGCCCTGCTGCTAGCCCAGCCCTGCTGCTAGCCCAGCAGCTGCTGCTAGCCCAGCCCTGCTGCTAGCCCAGCCCTGCTGCTAGCCCAGCCCTGCTGCTAGCCCAGCCCTGCTGCTAGCCCAGCAGCTGCTGCTAGCCCAGCAGCTGCTGCTAGCCCAGCCCTGCTGCTAGCCCAGCCCTGCTGCTAGCCCAGCAGCTGCTGCTAGCCCAGCCCTGCTGCTAGCCCAGCCCTGCTGCTAGCCCAGCAGCTGCTGCTAGCCCAGCAGCTGCTGCTAGCCCAGCCCTGCTGCTAGCCCAGCCCTGCTGCTAGCCCAGCAGCTGCTGCTAGCCCAGCCCTGCTGCTAGCCCAGCCCTGCTGCTGGCTCCAGCAGTCCAGAACACATCAGTCACATCAACCAGTCAGGGGCTGGGTCATAGTCAAACCTAGGGATATCACATCACACATGGAACTGGGATTGGGCTTGGGCTATTTTTACATGCAGAATTGAAATAAATGGGCACGCACACACACACACGCACACACGCACACACGCACACACGCACGCACACACACACACACACACACACACACACACACACACTTGTATCACTCTACCTGGAGGGCAGTTTGTCTTCAAGTCATCTTACTCGAAGACAATGGTTGTCGCACACACACAGTGTGTGTGTTGGAAGCAGACCCTGCCATGCTGCCTGGTTGTCATGGTGATGTCTACACAGCCTGTCACCGAGGTGTTTCTGACGTCTCTGCTGGTCACGGGCGCTGTGCCGCCAGATCTCTCCTGACATCACGTCTGACATCATGACATCTCGTCTGGCCTCATCCAGCGCCACTCCTGACCAGCTCAGGAGTTCTGGCGTTGCCAAAATGAGTGCATGCACACGCACACGCCACACACACACACACACACACACACGGTGCTGTCCTGGTGGTGGATGCACACACACACACACACACCCACACACACACACACACACACACACACACACACCCCGTGCCGTCCTGGTGGTGGATGCACACACACACACACACACACACACCCATACACACACACCCTGTGCCGTCCTGGTGGTGGATGTGGCACTAGGCTGACAGCTGTCAGAGCAGCTCTCGTGTGCACTTTGCCAAACAGACCTATTAGCAGCCAGAATGGACTGCCTGGCTCCGCCCCCCCAGGCCTATTTGGGTCAGGCAACGCGAAGGACAACCCTAAACTGAGGTGACAGAGGAAAGCCCCCTGCTGGGACACACACACACATACACACACACACACACACACACACACACACAACCCTGAGGGTCTTAGAGAGCTAATAGAACAAAGAACCCAACTTCCTCTGGAAGCGTATGAA
This sequence comes from Osmerus mordax, assembly GCF_038355195.1. NCBI lineage: Eukaryota > Metazoa > Chordata > Actinopteri > Osmeriformes > Osmeridae > Osmerus > Osmerus mordax. The sequence goes on from NC_090064.1 coordinate 15,648,863, forward strand.
CTTGACCAGACTAGATCAGACCAGACTAGACTAGATCAGACCAGACTAGACTAGACTAGATCAGACCAGACTAGACTAGACTAGATCAGACCAGACCAAACCTATTTTTCAACCTTTCAAAACTCTTTCAAAAATATTTGTTTAACCTTTTAAAACTTAAAAAAATATATATTTGTAGTTAGTTGCGAGCCCTGACTGTATATTACATACATGTACCTCACCTGAGGGGGGAGCTGTTGTATCTATTTTAGTATGATTTGCAACTGTGTGAAAACAAGTATATACCTGAAATGCTTAAATTCAGAACCTGTTTGAGAGCAAATGAACTCCTATGTGGGAGATAATTCCTTTAAAACGCAGCTGAAGCTTGTCTGCATAAGAAGTACTGTTCTCTCCCTCTCTCTCTCTCTCTCTCTCTCTCTCTCTCTCTGTCTCTCTCTCTCTCTCTCTCTCTCTCTCTCTCTCTCTCTCTCTCTCTCTCTGTCTGTCTGTCTGTCTGTCTGTCTGTCTGTCTGTCTGTCTGTCTGTCTGTCTGTCTGTCTGTCTCTCTCTCTCTCTCTCTGTCTCTCTCTCTGTCTCTCTCTCTGTCTCTCTCTCTGTCTCTCTCTCTCTCTCTCTCTCTCTCTCTCTCTCTCTCTCCACTCCAGTGCTTAACCCCAGCAGTAATTACTCCTCCACAGGTAAAGTCGTTTGAAGGTCAGGTCTGTGCCAGAGCCTCGCCCCAGTCTGACATCTTTCATGATCACTTCCACAGGTGCACTCTGTGCTGGGCTTAATATCTGTGAGATTATATCTGGAAAGTTGTTAAAGATGGGAATTAGGAGTTGAGGGTTGTTGCCATGGCACCAGACACTGCAGGTTGTCGTGTGTGTGTGTGTGTGTGTGTGTGTGTGAGAGAGATAGAGGGGGAGTACTCTGTGACAGGACTAAAGGATGGGGGAGGGGCATACCAGGGATGTGTAAGTCTTGCGAGAATGGCATTTAGAGACAGACAGACAGACAGACAGACAGGCAGACAGGCAGACAGACAGGCAGACTGGGGCATGTGTGTAGTACTGTACTGTAGGGATGTAGAGTGTGTAGTACTCATGCATGGCACACACTTCTGTCCAGAAGGGTTCTGGTAATGGGGTGTTGAGATCTTCTTCCTGCTCACACACACACACACACACACACACACACACACACACAGACATATAACAAATCTTGGGACTCTCTGCATGAGTGCATGATGCCTCTTAATAACAGATGTGGCAATCCACAGCCCTGGGGTAGGTGCGTGAACTGTGAGAGTGTGTGTGTGTGTGTGTGTGTGTGAGAGTGAGATGGAGAGACGGAGGCCAGGTTTGTCCCATCTGAGAACCAGCAGGGAGTTAGTATAAGCAGAGGAAAATAGATATCCATTTATCACTGAGGAGACTCATCCATCACACACACACACACTTGCTCATATGCCAGTTTGTATCCTTATCCTGTTGTGTAAGAAGATGTCATGCTAAAGGTATCGTTTTTAAAGGTATTTACTGTGTCTCCATGTCAAATACCATCACACATTGACAATTAAATGGCATCATTATACTGTTGCCTTCTGCACAGTTGGGTAACCCAGCAAAATAAGAAGGGAGGGGGGAGTAGACCTTCTACAGTCCTCCTGTATTGATCGGCTCTGTTAGGAAGAGCTCTAAAACACACACACTCACGCGCACACCAGCGTACCTGGGAATGACTTCCCATCACATCACTGTCTTTGTGAAGGACTTATCGATTATGGATTAAACACTGTTAATCTTTTGATTATGCACAGGTGATGTTTATTATTATGATTAGTAGTATTATTAGACGGGCGTCACCTGCACCTGCTGAACCCAGTACTTAATATGAATTGTAACACTACAGATATGTGGATTTAAATATGATCCAGATCGGCTGTGCTGTCACGCCTCTGTGTAAACAACCCTGTCCCAGACCAAACACACACGCCTTCTCGTTCCAGACAGTTTCCCCCTCCTCTCTCTCTCTTCCCTTTGTAGAATGCAGATGGGTACATGTTGTTAGTGGGGGCTGTCAAGACCCCCACCCCCCAATTCAGACTGACATGAGAGAGGTGGGGCGTATGGGGGTGTGTGTGAGGAGATGGAGGGCGGGAGGGGTTGTTTATCAGTGTGTGTGATGGAGGGGGAGGGGGAGGGGGGGTTGGCATGTTTGTCTAGATAGCAGAAAAAACAGAAAACCAAGACTTACCCAACACAAACTGGCATTACATTTGAACCTCCTTTCCTCTCTCCTCTCCCCCTGTTAACATGCCAGTGTGTCTCCACAGGGTCCAGGATCTGGAGGGGCCTGAGCTAGTCTTCCTCCAGCCTGCTCTGGGGCCACACCTGACCTACCCTGGGCCCCCTCCCCCCTCCCCTCCCCTCCCCTGGGCCCCCTTCCCTACCCCCTCTCCTCCCCTCCCCCCTCCCCCCTCCCCCCTCCCCTCCCCTACCCCCCCTCTCCTCCCCTCCCCCCTCCCCTACCCCCTCCCCTCCCCCCCTCTCCTCTCCTCCCCCCTCCCTCCCCCCTCTCCTCCCCTACCCCCTCCCCTACCCCCTCCCCTACCCCTCTCCTCCCCCCTCCCCTCCCCCCTCCCCTACCCCCTCCCCCTCTCCTCTCCTCCCCCCTCTCCTCCCCCCTCCCCCTCCCCCCCCCCCCCCCCTCCCTCCTGGATCCCCCCGGTGGTATAGCAGGTGTTAGCTGTCTGGGCCCAGCGGTCCTATTAGTAGTTGTGTTGGTACAGGTGTGACACCTGAGAGCCAGTCATTCCCTCCTGACTAACCTCTCACTGTCTCTGCTCCCTCCCTGTCTCCCCTCCTGACCTTACCTCCTCTCCTCACAACAGCTCGCACTGGTGTATGTGTGCAGGGGTGTGTATATGCTGTGTGTGTGTGTGAGAGAGAGAGAGTGCTACGTGGAGACGTGTTGTTCTGACAGTGGTGGAGTTCTCCAGGGTTCTGTTTGTAAATGAGTTCTCTGCTGGGTTCACACACCTCACACATGTTCCTGCCACAAGCATGTGTGTGTTGATGTTTGTGTGCATGCGCACGCTTGTGTGTGTGTGTGTCACTTCTTGCCACAGGAGCATTCACCACTCCTGCAGTTGGAGCATGTGGAGTATCTCTGCTGATCTCCCCTGGCCAGCCCCGCCCTCGGGGGGCCTGCCTGTGGGGGCCTGCCTGTGGAGGATGGTGGCATGGCGGGAGAGCCCTCCACCAGCTGGCCTCCCTCCTCCTCCTCCAGTCTCAGACTAGGTTGTGTTTCTGGTGACAGTTGTTCCTCCAGGCCCTCAGGGTGCTCCAGATGAGCCGTGCCCCTCTACAGGCCCCCCACGCTGGGCTTCACCCCAGACATGTCCCCCCCTCACGGGCCACTGGGCTCCACCCTCACTCATGCAGAAACACACACACACACATATACACACTC
>NC_090064.1:15652521-15697521 GCF_038355195.1 Osmerus mordax
AGTCCTGCAGAACTGTTTACCTTGCTGATTAGCTGCTCTCTGAGGAGCCGGGGCATGCCTGACTACTGGACTGGTCTGGTCTGGACTGGTCTGGACTGGTCTGGTCTGGACTGGTCTGGACTGGCACTGTTGAGGTTAGAGGTTGATAAAGGTTGTCTTCAGGGGCAGGGGGTGAGGCTGGAGGTGAGGCTGGAGGTGAGGCTGGAGGTGAGGCTGGAGGTGAGGCTGGAGGTGAGGCTGGATTTGAGGCTGGGTGTGAGGCTGGAGGTGAGGCTGGAGGTGAGGCTGGAGGTGAGGCTGGAGGTGAGGCTGGAGGTGAGGCTGGAGGTGAGGCTGGAGGTGAGGTGAATGTCTTCCTGTGTCGGTCTAGATTCACTGACAGCTCCGTAGACACTCTCTGATGTACCTGCCTGGCCTGTCCACTACGTTGTCTGGCTAGCTGTCTTCCTCTACCCAGTACACACACACACACACACTCTTACACGTACACGCACACACACACACACACATACACACTGACATTCCTCCTCTAGACTTTGAGTTGACGTTTCCTACATGCCCTCTCCTTCATCCTCTACAAAGTGGTATGTTCCTTTTTCTCTCCACAGTCCCCCCCCCCCCCCCGCCCACCCAACTCTGTTCTTGGGGTTAGAGGTCATTATTTATTCAGTTATCCTGGGCTCTTACTCTGACATTGCATCAGATTAGAGGACTCTGAGCCCCGCTCCCCTGCAGCCTTCACCCAGGCCTGCACACCCCTCACCCCTCACCCCACACCCCTCACCCCTCACCCCACACCCCTCACCCCTCACCCCACACCCCCTCACCCCACACCCCTCACCCCACACCCCTCACCCCACACCCCTCACCCCCACACCCCACACCCCACACCCCCACACCCCCACACCCCTCACCCCTCACCCCACACCCCTCACCCCACACCCCACACCCCTCACCCCTCACCCCACACCCCTCACCCCTCACCCCACACCCCTCACCCCCTCACCCCACACCCCTCACCCCTCACCCCACACCCCACACCCCTCACCCCACACCCCACACCCCTCACCCCACACCCTCACCCCACACCCCACACCCCTCACCCCACACCCCTCACCCCACACCCCACACCCCACACCCCTCACCCCACACCCCACACCCCCTCACCCCCTCACCCCACACCCTCACCCCACACCCCTCACCCCACACCCCTCACCCCTCACCCCTCACCCCACACCCCTCACCCCTCACCCCACACCCCTCACCCCACACCCCACACCCCACACCCCTCACCCCCACACCCCACACCCCTCACCCCACACCCCTCACCCCACACCCCACACCCCACACCCCTCACCCCACACCCCACACCCCACACCCCACACCCCTCACCCCACACCCCACACCCCACACCCCACACCCCACACCCCACACCCCTCACCCCTCACCCCACACCCCACACCCCACACCCCACACCCCTCACCCCACACCCCACACCCCTCACCCCACACCCCTCACCCCACACCCCACACCCCACACCCCTCACCCCACACCCCTCACCCCACACCCCACACCCCTCACCCCACACCCCACACCCCACACCCCTCACCCCTCACCCCACACCCCACACCCCTCACCCCTCACCCCACGGCCTCTCTGCTTGGAATTCCCCAGACATTCTTCTCGGTCTCTGCCACATCGTTTGATCAGTATCTTTACGGTCAGCCATCCCACCCTTATGGAAGTTTCTCTATGTTCCCAGAGCGCCGTGACCCCCCCCCCCCCGCCCCCCCCACACTCCATCTCTGTTCCTGATTGGCCCATGTAAAGTCGGGTGATGCCCCCTCTTCTATCGTGGGAGACATCAACACGGCCTCGCTGGCTGGAGGGAGGGAGGCTTTCAGAAGCATGCTGGGACATATTTTAGTCATCACTTCAAATCACTCTTCCTCCGTCCACACGGACTGGCCCGGAAGCGCGCTGTGCTAGCGCTGAAACACAGCAGGAGATCTCACCTGCTGAGAGGCAGCTCACATGTTTACATCAGACCCTGGCTGGCGGCTGGTGCATCATGGGTAATGAGAGGGTGCAGAGACAAAGGGAGGATGACCCCATACATGCCTGTCAACCATCTCTGTCTCCTCTGCCTGTCTGTCTCCTCTGCCTGTCTGTCTCCTCTGTCTGTCTGTCTCCTCTGCCTGTCTGTCTCCTCTGCCTGTCTGTCTCCTCTGCCTGTCTGTCTCCTCTGCCTGTCTGTCTCCTCTGCCTGTCTGTCTGTCTCCTCTGCCTGTCTGTCTCCTCTGCCTGTCTGTCTGTCTCCTCTGCCTGTCTGTCTCCTCTGTCTGTCTGTCTCCTCTGCCTGTCTGTCTCCTCTGCCTGTCTGTCTCCTCTGCCTGTCTGTCTCCTCTGCCTGTCTGTCTGTCTCCTCTGCCTGTCTGTCTCCTCTGCCTGTCTGTCTGTCTCCTCTGCCTGTCTGTCTCCTCTGCCTGTCTGTCTCCTCTGCCTGCCTGTCTGTCTCCTCTGCCTGTCTGTCTCCTCTGCCTGTCTGTCTGTCTCCTCTGCCTGTCTGTCTCCTGTGTCTGTCTGTCTCCTGTGTCTGTCTGTCTCCTGTGTGTGTCTCTGGTGAGACTGTCCTTCCCATAACCTCCTCAGCATTCTGATCCATTCCTCTCATCCCTTCGCCCTGGCCCCACCCGTCCCAGCCTTAGCAGTCAATCCAGGCCACTCCTGCCCCCCCCCAGCCCCCTGCCCCCCATGCCAGCCCTGCAGTGTACCACCCTGCCCCACCCCACCCTGCCGTCCCCCCCCCCCACCCTGCCCCCCCCCCCACCCCACCCCAACCTGCCGTCCCCCCTCCCCCTGTTCTACCTCCGTCTTCAGAGCCTCTGCAGTAATACAGTAGAGAGGAGAGAGGGCCTGATTAGAGCGCGCTCAGAGGAAGACCTGAGGCCTGTCCCCTCTGCTCAGCCTCAAGGCTGACGGCATATCGGCATTATGCCAGAGGTGCATTAAGATCAACCTGGAACCTGACTGTTGTGAGAGATATTTCAGGATCTGTGTTTGTTTTGTTTTGTTTAGCGCTGCACTGACCTGCAGGCTGGTCGTAGATATTCAGATATGTTGTTTTTTGCTTCCTCTCTGTTTTCTCTCCCTCTACTGTATCTCTCGCTCTCTCTACCTCCCTCCCTCTCTCTCTCTCTCTCTCTCTCTCCCCCCCCCCCTCTCTCTCTCTCTCCCCCTCCCTCTCTCTCTCGCTCTCTCTCTCTCTCTCCCCCCCTCCCTCTCTCTCTCTCCCCATCTCTCTCTCTCCCCATCTCTCTCTCTCGCTCCCACTCTCTCTCTCTCTCTCGCTCTCTCTCTGTGTCGGTATCTTCAGTCTCCCCCTGGTCCTAGAGGACTCATGGTTATGTCCTCTCCTGGCCTGGCCTGGTTCTAACCATAGCCCTCCAGGGCCAGATTAGGCCTTCATCTAGTTAGAGGCCTTCCTCAACCTCCCCCTGCGTCCGGATCGATGTTTAGAAGGTTCCTAAGTGGATCTCCTGGTTATTAAAGCTGGTCCTCCACGGTCCCATCAGGGATTTGGAGGTCTGGACGGGTGGAGAGGAACGCGGGGAAAGAGATACTTGGGAGAATGTGACCTTCCATGCCCACACACACACACACACACACACCTTAACGCCTGCACACACACAAAGCCTTAGAAGCAGTGAATTCTGTCTGGCTGTGAACACACCCAGAGACTGGAGGAGATGATGGTGATTAGGAGCTGTCTTGTACCAGGAGCCACCTGTTCGGTGGTCACAGATACCCCCCCATAATCCTCCTCCCTCCTTCTTTACCTATGTAAGGTCTGCTCTGATGAAAAGAGAAAGAGAGTGAGAGAGCGAGAACGATTAAACAAGAGGAGATATGTCTCTCCCCTCCTCTCACAGTCGCTCAGGCCTCACATCCACTGCCGCCCTGAACATCTGCTTAGTATTTGGACATTCCCCACTCTCTCTCTCTCTCGGTTTCTATCTCTCTCTCTCCCCTCTCATCCCTGTCAAGAGGGATTCCACTTTCGGCATTTGAGACAGTAATTGGAAGACAAAAAAATCTGAAAAGGAGAGAAAATCCATCCAGATGACTGAGGGGACATTCCCAGCCCAGACCCCCCCCTCATGTCTGATTCTCCTGCCCTGGAAGAGAGCAGCCCCAGACTCGCTGATCCTCCCCTCACCCAGGGTCTCTCTTTTCAGCCTCCCCGTGCGGCCGCTGGCCTCGGTGATTAGGAGAGGGATGGCAGAGATGTCAGAGCAGAGCTGTCATTTTGTGTCCGTGCGTCGTGGACGGTCTTTCGAGGTTCCGGGGTAATAATCATTTGTCCTCTGCCTCACATTTGGAAGAGGGTCTTTACACAATTACCCTGCCTCGAAACGGAACAGCATTAGAACTCTGAACTGGACTTGAACCCTTCTACGCCGGGAAAGGAGCGTATTATCAGGGGGACGAGTTATATTATTGAATTCACAGAGTTGTTAGGGGGAGGGGAAGGAGGGTGAGGCTGTGTTCACAATCAACAGGTTCAAACTCTACGCTCCTCACAGTGACATTTCGGGTGCGCGTTCAAAGTAGGTCGCCGTCATGAGACCGTGTTCTCAGAGCTGGCGAGATGTAACCGGCCTGTATCGCCGTCACCGTGCCGGCTGCCTGACATATGCTCGCCGGAGTATCTGTTGAAGGATGACAGGTGGTTTCTGGGCCATTTGCATAATTGTAAATGTGGAGAGCAGACCATAAACAAAGGCATATGGCTCCAGGAGGAGCTGGGCGATCTCTGCCTGCTAGTTCCAGGCAGGCTGGTTGAGATGGCTGGGTTGGTGCCAGGCTCACATGGACTGGTGCTCCAATCAGGGGAGAGGACTGGTAGGGTAGGGAACATGTGCTCTCTGTCAGTGTTGTTAAGAGCGGTGGTTTACCTGAGCTTTCTCTCTCTCTTTCTCTCTCTTTGTCTCTCTTTCTCTCTCTCTTTCTCTCTCCCTTTCTCTCTCTCTCTCTCTCTCTCTCTCTCTCTCTCTCTCTCGCTCTCTCCCTTTCTCTCCATCTCTCTCCCTCCCTCTCTCTCTCTCTCTCTCTCTCTCTCTCTCTCTCTCTCTCTATCTCTCTCTATCTCTCTCTATCTCTCTCTCTCTCGCTCTCTCCCTTTCTCTCCATCTCTCTCCCTCCCTCTCCCTCTCCCTCCCTCTCCCTCTCACTGTCCCTCTCTCTCTCTCTCCAAGCCAAGGTGAACGTGTCTCTGTTGAGTTAGTGGCTGAGTAGAGTTTGGGTATCCACAGGGCTGTGTTGTTGAAACACACACCATGTCCGTTTCCCATGTCCTTCCTGTCACACTGGCCAGGTACTGAAGGGGCTCATGGGATATCATGGCAGACAGATTTGTGTGAAGTGACACTATGGTCACACTAGCATAGTTACCGCAGGAACTTGGCAGTATTCAAGGGGATATCTGATAGGTTGTAAAAGCTGTCTATCTGATTGATGTCCACGTTATGTGCTGCTTTTAAAACTGTTCTCATTTATCCTCCCCTCCCTTCTCTCCTTCCTTTCCATTTCTCTCTCTCTCTCTCTCTCTCTCTCTCTCTCTCTCTCTCTCTCTCTCTCTCTCTCTCTCTCTCTCGCTGTCTCTCTCTCTCTCTCTCTCCCCTCCCTCCCTCCACAGACATGCCCCTCCATGTTCGTCGTAGCAGTGACCCAGCTCTAGCAGGTCTGCCCCTGGGAGAGGCCCCGCTCGTCCCAGAAGAACCATCACGAAAGAACCCCGCTCGCTGGTCCAGTGCTGCCGCGTACAACCGCAAACACAACCACAACCACAACCACACCACGGGCACCAACAGCCTGGAGCGCAAGGTACAGTACTCAAACCGTCAGCGTCACCACTGTCAAACCATCGCAATTAGAGCCTATTCACACAGCCAGATACTTAGTTAGTTACGGTTCTTTGTGGCGGTGGATAGGAATGGAACTCTCATTCTCCCTTTTGTTCTGAGTTGGTTTCCGAGGGCATCCGAGGTGAGAGGTAATGAATCTGAACAAGCTTCTTCCAGGTGCTCCCTCCCTGCAGCTTCTTCTGAGGAAGAGGCCTGGCCGCCCCCTCTCTCTACCTGGCCGGGCCGGTAGAGAGAGGGGAGAGAGAGGGGAGAGAGAGGGGAGAGAGAGAGTAGAGACAGGGGAGAGAGAGGGGAGAGAGAGTAGAGAGAGAGAGGGGAGAGAGAGACGGGGGGATATGATGGACTGCTCCGAGTGTGGCATGGCATCTCTCCACGCGATTAGTGCGTCTCTAAGCGTCACCTGATAATCCTATTTAAAAACACTTTAGTTGTCACTTTCTCAATAGTCTAATAGTCTCTCTTCTACCTCTCCAGGGAGAGGCTGATTATTCCTTTCTTCCTGTCTGTCCAGGAAATGCACCTCCTTCTGTTGGGTGTCAAGATGTTGGAGGAGATTGCTTGTTCATTTTACAAAAGAGGAAATACTGGATTTCAAATGTCTTCTATTATAAGATATAATAGGAATAACAGGAAACTTAAGTCTGTCAAAAGACTGTTTAAAGTCAGGCAGATGTATAGAACTTGGTAAATTGCCCTTATATAAATAGATAGATTTCCTTTAGTCGGTATATCATATGCAATGCACGGCCCAGCTGTTTTAATCCGTTCAGTATGTTTCCAGTACGTTTCCAGAATGTGCTGACTCGGGTAATGTCTGAATACAGATATACCTTGCCCTCGGGAATCTCCATTCATCACTGCAGCGTTGTAAAATCGTCACTCGACTCAATGTCTTTACAATACTTCAGACATCCAGCTTAGCCTTTGTGTGTTGCACGGAACAGCCCAACCAGAATAGTGTGTGTGCGTGTGTGTGTGTGCGTGTGTGATAGAGATTTATGGCCCCTGGCTTGTGTTCCCCTGGTCTCGTCTGTGTGGTAAACATCAGTAGATGTTTTACTTCTTAGCTGCTAACATTCAGCACCGTCGTGCAGCCCAATCTGAGATGGTTATCAGCGATCTGTCTCCCCGGACACAACCCCCACCCCTGTGCAATCTTTACGACCCTGTCTGCACCCCTTCCCCTGTGCCAACATCAAACACACACACATAAACATCACAGTCACACTGTATTGGTTTTCATCCATGCAGTCTTATTGTTTTACCATGCAAGACAAAGCCTCTTTCATCGTGGTGTCTGGTGAAGCAGTTTGACAGTGTTCAGTGTGTTCAGTGTGACGCAGGCTGAACCAGAATACGCTGGACCTGCTAGCTCCTGCTCAGCCCACTCTCTAGGCTGAGGCCAACCTGTGTGTGTGTGTGTGTGTCCTTGTGCATGTGTGTGCTTCTGTGTGTGTTTTTTCGTGTGTAGTTTGTGTCCATTTTTGTGTGCTCATCTGTGTGTGAGTGTCTGCGTTTGGTTGTGTGTGTGTGTGTGTCCATTTGTGGCCATGCATCCGTGTGTGTGTCTCTGTGTGTGTGTGTGTGTGTGTGTGTGTGTGTGTGTAGACTGGTGAGTGTCTCCGTGTGGAGGGTTAGGTTTCACCCTCACCTCCACGAAGAGGCTCCTCACGTAACACTCCACTGTGCCACCACGCCACCGCCTCCCTGCACACGCGTGTCATGTGACGGCTGTCAGCCACACAGCACATTAGCACAGCCCTGTAACGAGCTCCCAGTGAACAGTATCGCTGTGTGACGGTGGTCCAAAATAAGCAAACCCATCTGCCAGTCACATTACCGCTAATGTGACTGGTAATGATCATCATCGCCTGTCTGTCAGAACGTGAAGACAGTTTCACAAGAAGTACCCGGTGCTGCATGTCTTTAGGTATCGCATGTTTGAGACATAAAACTGTGCGTCTTTTCAACTTAAATTAAAGAAACGACCCAAATGACTTTTATTGTGAAATGAAGTGTGACCTTACCAGACAGGAGGAGGACCTGGTGTCGTCATTAGTAATGAGTCAGGCGGGGTGTGAATGGGCAGACGTGTTCTTGTAAAATGCCGCTACTGGTGTTGTTGTTTTCACACGGAGCTTGTTCACCGTGTCTGCAGGGGAAGAGCAACTACATGAGCCTGCCGCGCCAAGCCCCGTCCTGGGCCAAGCACTTCCAGAGAGAGACCGCTCGCTCCTCCCTCAGCACCAACCATCCCATGGTGGACCGCTGGCTGGACAGGCAGGACCAGGTAGGCTGCAGTGGGCCAGTGGGAGGTGAGCTGGACAGGCAGGACCAGGTAGGCTGCAGTGGGCCAGTGGGAGGTGAGCTGGACAGGCAGGACCAGGTAGGCTGCAGTGGGCCAGTGGGAGGTTAGCTGGACAGGCAGGACCAGGTAGGCTGCAGTGGGCCAGTGGGAGGTGAGCTGGACAGGCAGGACCAGGTAGGCTGCAGTGGGCCAGTGGGAGGTGAGCTGGACAGGCAGGACCAGGTAGGCTGCAGTGGGCCAGTGGGAGGTGAGCTGGACAGGCAGGACCAGGTAGGCTGCAGTGGGCCAGTGGGAGGTGAGCTGGACAGGCAGGACCAGGTAGGCTGCAGTGGGCCAGTGGGAGGTGAGCTGGACAGGCAGGACCAGGTAGGCTGCAGTGGGCCAGTGGGAGGTGAGCTGGACAGGCAGGACCAGGTAGGCTGCAGTGGGCCAGTGGGAGGCGAGGTGGACCTCAATTCTTTTTATTTTATTAATATTTTTTGGCTTATGAGTTGAGTGTCCCAGCTCCTAGACTTTTAGCTGAGGGCGCCAGGTTTGCAAGGGCGCCAGGTTTGCAGATCAGCGGTACATTGCAGTGCTCTTGCCAAGATTGTCCTCCTGCTCTCGGCTCACCCAGACAGGAAGTAGAGGACGGCAAGGTCGCAGGAGGTGACAGACGGTCTCCGTGGAGACCGTAAACGACCTTGGCAGCGTGTCCACACCGGTGCTCGTCCTCCACCCTCTCTCCCTCCTCGTCTGTCTCTCGCTCATTCACACCTCGCTGCAGCTGTCTCTCTGCCCGCCCATATATTAGCTGGCACGTGTGTGTGTGTGTGTGTTTGGGGAGGGGGTTCATCCAGAGGAAAGGAGGGAGCTGGTGCCTGAGAAGGGGGGGGAGCGGTGGAGGGAGGGATGGAGTTCTGGGAGGATCAAGAGAGAATGAGGAGGAGAGGAGAGGGGAGGGAGGGGTTGTGAAAAGAGAACAGGGAGCCAGGGGAGGGGAGGGGGTGAGGCAGGGAAGGAGGGAGGGGGGGGGGGGGAGACCACCCAACAAAAGAGGATTGAAGACTCTAGGCAGTGAACAACTAGCAATTCACTTATTAATTTTCACAATCGATTTCTCCCGGCAACTCTATTTGGCTTTTGGGGAGAGAGGGTGGTGATATTTGGGTGGTCTCGGACAGCTCTCCTCGCCTCTCTTCTCCTCTCTCCTTTCCCTCCTCCTGATGGAAAAGCCGTGAGCCAGGGTTCAATCCCGCCCCGAGTCATGCATCATCATTAGAGAAGTCATCCTGCATGGAAAAACCAATTGGCTTTCCTGGTGAGATGTTTTTTCAATTTTTTTTAAACATTTATTCCGGATCTTTCCTGGCTGATCCAGTGGAGCAGTCCATCAGGGCCTGGCGGGGCTGACAGAACAATCCTCTGGAAGGAGATGCCATTACAGCCTAGTGTGACCCACGCGGGCCTGAAGAGGGCTGGCACTGGCAGCCAGTCCTGATAAGAACCCCCAGCCTGCGCTTCAATTTTCAGGCCTTTGACTCAGGCTCAGGTCCCCTTCTCCTCATCCCTCACCTCCTCCCTTCACACATCTGCCCTGTCATCCCTGCACTCATCCTGCATGGCACGCACGCTCTCTCGCTCTCTCTCCCTCTCCCTCTCTCGCTCGCTCTGTCTCTCTTGCTCGCTCTCTTGCTCTCTCTCTTTCTTTCTATTTCTCTCTCTCACACACACACACAGTTTGTGGCTCTCCACTTCCACGCTGGTTCTGCCAGGCCGCCCTTCTGCATCCCTTCCCCACCTGTGGGATCACCTCCCTGGGCAGACCAGAGTCTGTGACTGCCTAAGACCTGGAGGTGTGTAGCGAGGATTAGGAAATGTGAGACTGAATTAAAGTTATTACGTACGATACAAAATAGCGTTCATGCATATTTAAAGCAGTATGAATATAACCTTCAGACCTCTAACTTCAGGTGCTGGTCCAGAGACAAGAAATGCTCTCATCATTTCCTTTTATGCACTATATTATACTCTGCTCATAAACATTGGAACTGTAATCTCCCACTCAGTGTTAGTCTAAGAGGCTCCCCCACCCTCACCCTCGCCCTCACCCCATCCAACTGCTCTCTCTCCCAAGTCCTCCACATCGATTTCTGCACAATCTTTTTTTACTGCATATTAATATCACACTTTTACTACCACGACACATTTATTGGGCACTGGGAAATTGAGCCGTTTATGACAATGGCTAGACAATCATCTCAATTAATTTGCCCTTTTAAAACGCTGTGTGTAGTGTGGCAACATTAAGCACCACTTTAGACCACATTAGACAGTGCTGTTGTCTTCCATGGTCTGTTCTTCACTGTAAGCTGTCCGCCCCTCCACACATAATAATGTGCATAATGTGTTCATTCATCAAGTGTAGTACTGGGTGGATTTGAACCTGCCACCTCTTGAGCTGTAGTCAGATGCTCTAACCACTGAGCTTCGATGGCTTTAGCGACTGGCGATATTGAGGTGACTTTTATTGTGAAAGGGTTGTAACACCAAGGTACTTGAAGAACAAGTGATGTCATCTGGAGTAACACAGGGTCTGCTTTTTTTAGTTAAGTTGGAATTTTGTTGACATCTCTCTCTTTCTCTCACCCACTCGCCGCTCTCTATCTCTCTGTTTTCTCTGTCTCTCTCTCTCCCTCCCCCCTCGGTCTCTCCATCCATCTCTCTCTCTCTCCCTCCCCCCTCGGCCTCTCCATACATCTCTCTCTCTATCCCTCCCCTCTCGGTCTCTCCATCCATCCATCTCTCCCTCCCCCATCTGTCTCTCCATCCCTCAATCTCTCTCTCTCTCCCCCCTCTGTCTCTCCATCCCTCAATCTCTCTCCCTCCCCCCTCTGTCTCTCCATCCCTCAATCTCTCTCTCTCTCCCTCCCCCCTCTGTCTCTCGGTGTTATGCTGTCTATTGTTGTGTTGTTTGTGACGGGTGTGTGTGTGTCTCAGTGGCATCAGTGCTGGAGATATAAATAATCTCACTGGGTTCATTAAACATCCCACTGCCATGATCGGCAAAGCTCCGCCTGAGATAATGAGTACACACGCACGCACACACACACGCACACACACATTCACAAACAAATGATTAAAGGAAAGGTCTTAGGTGTAAAATGAAAGCAATTAGCTTTTATTTGTTCAGCAAAGAGTATTTATCTGATGAAGTTTATTATTATTTCTCATATCTGTTAATTCAAACACTGCGACACAGCTCATCTGACTGTAGATAAATCATCTAGAAATACAAACCTCGGTGTCGTCCTGACTGACTCACTGCAGGTGTTTCATGCTTTTACTCTGCATGCAGCCGATGCTACAGATTGTGTGTGTGTGTGTGTGTGTGCTAGTGCATGCATGTGTGTGTGTGTGTGTGTGTGTGTTTGATGGTATTTGAGTGACTGCTTGTGGTAAACCTGGGGGGAATCAACATAAAGGCATTTATTTCTATCCAAGCCTCCTGTTCTGCCTTCATTCTAAGGTTATCCAATTAGATTTAACTCTGCCTTGGAGAGCAAGCACATAATGAACAGCCCAAGAATAACGTCCCATTCGCTACAGAAAGAAATGCATTCAATTTTGTCTAATAACATCTCCCCAACTCGGCAAAAACCAGTCCTCTCACACTAAATTGGGCGGCATACAACTTTAATGGCCGTGTTTCATAATTGCCGACTAACACTCCTGCCCTGACTTTGCTTGTGTCTGTTGGGCAACTTGTGCTAGCCCATCCTGTCCTTTTAAGTGGCACTTTGATGATTCATATTTAAACAGGCCCTTCGGGTTCCCATGTGGACGGGCGAGGCTGGGACTGACTGACCGGGGAGGGGGAGGGGGGTCTATCCTGCCCAGGAACACTGGTGCATCATGGGACGAGAGGAGAGAAAGCAGGGGGGAATTGAAAGAGGATAAGAGGAGTGAGAGAGAGAGAGAGAGAGAGAGAGAGAGAGAGAGGGGGGAGATTGAGAAAGATGGAGAGAGAAACAGTGTCACACTAGAACTAAAGAGAGAGAGAGAGAGAGGGGGGGGGAGAGGGAGAAAGAGAGATTGGAGAGAGAAAGTGTCACACTACAAGAAATAGAGAGAGATGAATAAATAAGAAAGGGAGAGAAAGACAAAAGGCGTGTTAAATCTGTCATAGGGAGTCAGATGGCTGAGCGGTTAGGGAAGCGGGCTAGTAATCAGAAGGTTGCCAGTTCGATTCCCGGCCGTGCCAATTGACATTGTGTCCTTGGCAAGGCACTTCACCCTACTTGCCTCAGGGGGAATGTCCCTGTACTTACTGTAAGTCACTCTGGATAAAAGCGTCTGCTAAATGACTAAATGTTAATATCCCGTCCGGCCACACAACCACACACACCGTCATCATCATGTACCCAGGCTGAGGCCTTGAGAGACAGCAGACCACTCCGCCAGGCCCCAGACGCCAGACCACTAACGGAGCTCGTCCTAGAGAGCCATAAACGCCAAGGCCAAATGAGTTATGCCCTAAATAAACATCTGCCATTAACGCAAGGCTATTATCCGTGTGATGGATGCTGGTGTGGGGGTCTGCTGGGAGAGAGAGCTGCTTCTCTGCTGCTCCCGGACGCTCTGACAGCCCTCTTTATAAACTCCATAGAGGGCGGGACTGACACCAGCTGTCAATCACCAGCTGCCCTAATCCAATGAAATGGCAATGTGCTGCTACTGGGAGTCAGGAAGTCGTTAAGATATGGGTTTACGGCTTGAATTTGAAATTGGAAAATATTGTCTACAGAGAAAGAGAAGCATAGAGAAGCCAGATAGAGGGAGGGGGGAGGAGGTGGGGGAGGAGGTGGGGGAGGAGGTGGGGGAGGAGGGAGAAAGGGGGGAGGCAGAAAGGGGGGAGGGAGAAAGGGAGGGAGAAACGGAGGGAGAAAGGTAAACAGAGGCCGTTGGAATGTAGTCTCTGATGCCGTTGCCTGCCAGTAGAACGCCAGTGTGCAGTGTGCGGGGTGCAGTGTGCGGGGTGCAGTGTGCGGGATGCAGTGTGCGGGGTGCAGTGTGCGGGGTGCAGGGTGCAGTGTGCAGGGTGCAGTGTGCGGGGTGCAGTGTGCGGGGTGCAGTGTGCAGGGTGCAGTGTGCAGGGTGCGGGGTGCAGTGTGCAGGGTGCAGTGTGCGGGGTGCAGTGTGCGGGGTGCAGGGTGCAGGGTGCAGTGTGCAGGGTGCGGGGTGCAGGGTGCAGGGTGCAGGGTGCAGGGTGCAGGGTGCAGGGTGCAGGGTGCGGGGTGCAGGGTGCAGTGTGCAGGGTGCAGTGTGCGGTGTGCGGGGTGCAGGGTGCATTGTTCTTGAATATAGCACCTTGTCTGTCTATCAGTTAATTACTACCTAATGAAGACTAAACTACAGGCTGTATGATGCTGTCTGCGGCTCTGTGAGGCTGGGGCTCTGTGAGGCTGGGGCTCTGTGAGGCTGGGGCTCTGAGGCTGGGGCTCTGTGAGGCTGGGGCTCTGTGAGGCTGGGGCTCTGAGGCTGGGGCTCTGTGAGGCTGGGGCTCTGAGGCTGGGGCTCTGTGAGGCTGGGGCTCTGTGAGGCTGGGGCTCTGTGAGGCTGGGGCTCTGTGAGGCTGGGGCTCTGAGGCTGGGGCTCTGTGAGGCTGGGGCTCTGTGAGGCTGGGGCTCTGTGAGGCTGGGGCTCTGAGGCTGGGGCTCTGTGAGGCTGGGGCTCTGAGGCTGGGGCTCTGAGGCTGGGGCTGTGTGAGGCTGGGGCTGTGTGAGGCTGGGGCTCTGTGAGGCTGGGGCTCTGAGGCTGGGGCTGTGTGAGGCTGCCTCTTCTGTTGAGTCACCCTCTAGCCTCTCTGATAAAAGTTCAAAGTTGTAGAGGGATGTAGACAGTGTTATTTAGTAGAACTACCGCCCTGGACTTGTCTCTGTTGATATATGAGTTAGGGTTCACCTGAAGACTGATTCTATGGTAGTCTACTTCATTACTGGAGCTGCTGGAGTCCTCTCTGTTTTCTCTCACTCTCTCTCTCTCTCCCTCTCTATCTGTTCCTCTCTACTGTGTCTCTCTCATTACAATATGACGAGAATGTTTCTCTATCACCCCATCTCTCCTCCATTACTCTCTCCCTTCCTGATTTCTCTCCATAGGCTCGTCTGTTTATCTAGCTGGCTGATTCAACCTCTCCTGGCCTCACAGATGGAGGTGTGTGTTGAATCGAGAAAAGTAATTAGAAGTGTGTGTGTGTACGTTTGTGTGTGTGTGTGTGTGTGTGTGTGTGTGCATGCATGCATCCATAGGTGTGTGAGTGTGTGTGAGTGTGTGTGTGTGTGTGGGATGGACCTGTGATGAACAGCAGGTCAGAGGGTGGTTGACTGGGGAGAAGCAGAGTGCAGTGGGAGAGTGTTTCACATTCCAAACCACTGAAATCAATCATGGCTCCGTATCTGGTGTCTACAAAGCAGGCCGTGCTCTCTCAGTTCAGACCTAATTTACTGTGAAGCAGACAAAGGGTCTTTTTCTGGTGTAGTCTTTCTAAACATGCTCTAATTCAGGGAGGGACCCTGATCACCCCTCTCTCTCTCACACACACACACACACACACACACACACACACACACAGGCACAGTCTAGCTACAAACACACTCCGTGGCTAGTGTAACGGCAGAATGATGCTAACCCTGAGCCCTGTGGCCAGTAGGTGCTGCTGTGTGTTCAGATTTGGTTTATTCCTCTACAGAGTAGAGAGGAAACAAAGGACTCTCTCTCTCTCTCTCGCTCCCCCTCTCTCTTCCTCTCTCTCTCTCCCTCTCTCTCTCTCTCCCCCTCTCTCTTCCTCTCTCTCTCTCCCCCTCTCTCTTCCTCTCTCTCTCTCTCTCCCTCTCTCTCTTTCTTTCTCGACTCCTGTCTATATCTATAACCACATAGCCTTTACCTCAACAAGGTAGCATGCCTAATTTCCGATCTGTTGTAAGGTTCTGCTGCTATTGAGCTGGCCTCCATTAACTTAGCAGCATACCTCAGACGTATGCATGCTAGCAGTTTGGGTGAAACACCCCTTTTATTGCATGTTTATTCATCTCAGTTAAACTAACAGCTCTCTCAGGTTCAGAGTTAAGGCAAATATATATATATATATGGTGTCCACCTGCGTGTCTGTTTCACTACTCCCACCTGCCCTCCCTCCCTCCCTGTCCAGTTCCCTCCCTCCTTCTCCAGTTCCCTCCCTCCCTCCCTCCCAGAAGGCCAAGGTGCAGAGACAGTCAGTCAGAAGGGGAAGTGTGTTTTAGTGACCTTGACTGAGAGCTAGCGGAGGCTGTATTCACAGCTGCTCAAGGGGAAGGTAATGCATCAGGACCACTTGTCATTCTCATCACAAAGCCACCGTCTCTCTCTCTCTCACCCTTCCTCTCTTTCTATCTCTCTTTTTCACCTCCACCTTTTCCACCTTTTCTGTCTCTCTCTTTCTCTTCCCCCAGGCCACTCACCCCACCGCCCCCTCGCCCCTCCGCTCCCCCACCCCACACCTGTCAAAGGAGTGCTTGTGTTCGGAGCAGTGTGCTCCGTCTCCTGTGAAGACTGTCCAGTGAGCTATAACTGTTCTAGTCCATTTAACATGGCACAGGACTGTCCCGCCGCAGCCCCCTGCATGCCCTCTGCTGCCTGCCATTACCTCCCGCATGAGGGGGGGGGGAGGGATCAAAGGGTGTGTGTGTGTGTTTCATTCCTGCTGGGTGTGTGTGTGTGTGTGTGTGCGTGTGCGTGCGTGTGTGTGTGTGTGTGTGTGTGTGTGTGTGTGTGTGTGTGTGGTCCCTGGTCGATACAGTCCTCTGCCCTCAGGAGCTGTCGTTCCGGAGGCAGGAGAAATTGAAATAAACAACCTCCTCTTGCTTCATGGAACATATCACATAGAGGAAGCAGGTACCACACACACACACACACACACACACACACACACACACACAGAGCTTGACCCCCTCAGGGTCCTAGAGTTAAAGGGACTACATAGGGTCAGTCTGGCATTCCTGATAATGATGTCATACTGCATTGTGTTCCCTAAATAAGGGACACATTGGCCCCTCTCCAGCCTGCCACCAGGGGCCACAGCTGGGGCCAGAGTGAGGGGTGACCCCCCCTTAATGACCTCTGGCTGGATATATATATATAAAAGACTCATGCTGCAGGCATCTTAAACTCTCTGGAAGGAGTGGACAAGGAGGAGGAGAAGACTGCAAAAATAGTTGTGAGTGAAGTTAGAAGCACACTGGTTTTGAGGAGCTGTTTTTGACAGTAAGATTAGTCTTTACAAAGGGAGGGACTCAGGAAAGAGAGATGCTGATGGCTTATTAGGATAATAATAGTATTATTATCTACTCTATCAGATTGTTATTCTGTCTTGGCAAATTGAGCAAGGTGATGGAGATGGTTTCCAGACACTGTGGTCATGCAAACCCTTCTGCTCGCTGCCCAGAAACCTGAGGAGGATTCTGAATGTCTCCTCACCTATCCCCTCCTCTCCTCATCTCTCCTCACCCCTCCTCACCTCTCCTCATCTCTCCTCACCCCTCCTCACCTCTCCTCATCTCTCCTCACCCCTCCTCACCTCTCCTCATCTCTCCTCACCCCTCCCCTCCTCACCTCTTCTCTCCCCTCCCCTCCTCACCTCTTCTCCCCTCCTCTCCCCTCCCCTCCTCACCTCTCCTCCCCTCCTCTTCTCCCCTCCCCTCCCCTCCTCACATCTCCTCTCCTCCCCTCCTCTCCCCTCTCCTCTTCACCACTTCTCTCCTCTCTCTCTCTTTATTCTCTCCCACGACTTCATGGATAATTTGACAGTTTAATCCTAGACAGTCACACAAGTTCCTTGGATACTTTTAAATGTGTCTAAAAAGACCTGGAGGGTTGTTTTGGCTCGGCAATTAAGAGCCACATAATTGTGGGGGTCTTAACCCCCCCCCCCCCCCCTTTAGACCACGTTTGCCTCAACTGTCCGTCCTCCAGCTAGCTGTTGAAGAGTTCCGGTCACCTTTCTTATCTCATTTGCACAGGAAAAGAAAGTCATTTTTCTCTTTCTGCATAAGCACACTCATTTCTCCGTTCTCAACACACACACACAGAAACAAACACACACAGAAACAAACACACAAACACACACACACAGCTCCTTCTGTGTTGACACTCCTTCTCCATCTTACTCTGCTCCTTCCTTGTTAGCAGGCAGTCGTGTCTCTCTCTCTCTCCCTTTCTCTCCCTCTGTTTCTCTCTCTCTCCCTCTCTCTCTGCCTCTCTCTCTCCCTCTGTCTCTCTCTCTCCCTCTGTCTCTGTCTCTCCCTCTGTCTCTCTCCCTCTGTCTCTCCCTCTGTCTCTCCCTCTGTCTCTCTCTCCCTCTGTCTCTCCCTCTGTCTCTCTCTCTCTCTCTCCCTCTGTCTCTCTGTCTCTCCCTCTGTCTCTCTCTCTCTCCCTCTGTCTCTCCCTCTCCCTCTGTCTCTCTGTCCCTCTGTCTCTCTCTCTCTCTCTCTCTCCCTCCTCCTTTCCCTCCTTCTCTGTCATTAATTACCAGCTCTTGTTTCTGCTCTTGTGTTTGGCCCTTCAGAAAAAAGACTGAACTTAATCCCTGTGAAGTCGTATTCACAGACACACCTCTTATCCAATGTTTAGTGTCGCACAGCAAAGCTGGCACGACAGAAAGGTGAAACCAACACAAGTTCTGTCGGACGACAGGCGGTGGGTGTGTTGACTTCCCTCCCTTTCTCCCCCCCTCCCTCTCTCCCCCCTCCTTCTCTCCTTCTCCCCTTTAACCTGCCCGTATCTCGCCCATCTACTTCTCCGCTCGGCCGATCGCAAACGTGTTAATTCCTGATTAGAATTAGCCGAGTGCGTTTTCTGATTTGCTCCGTGGAGTGAGAAAGCACTTTCTCAATGAGAATAATTGAACGCGGGCAGGGGTGCCATCTCATTACCCACAAATCACAGGGAGCAGGGGCACCTTAGCCACAGACAATAATGACTTGTGGGAATAAAAGCGCCCAGCGTGGAGATGAGAGAACAGGAAGCCCGACGAGGAGTTCGGCACCTGCACTTAGCAGGGCTTCTCATCTACCGCAACGCTGCCAAGCTGCTTCTTACCTTCAGGAAATTGACCTCCTCCTGCAGAGTTTTCTTTCTTTAAAGAATGAAAAAAAAAGAATATTTCCACGTTAAAGTGGAAGTGAGTTCCAGGCAGTACTTATTTCTCAGACTGAGTATGGATGTGTATTTGACTTGTCAGGGCTGCTATTGTTGACAGGCTGTTAGAATCAGGCATGCATAATAGATCTCGTGATGGATCAGTAGATTTAACCATTTGGAACTGGTGAAGTAAGTCTTGCGAATCAATTTGGCGTTAAGTACAGTCCACTCGGTCTTTCACAGTGTTTTTCACCTCTGGTCCAATTACCCAGTCCACCCCCCCGTGGGTGAAGGCAGGAACAGGTTTGATGGGCACAAATGGAGTCCAGCTTCCCCCCCAAAAATCCTCAAACCTGTGAAAGATAACACTCTTCCACACCTATTTAGCTAAACGCTGTGGCACCATTTATTTCTCCACGCTCTGCACTGCGGTGGGAGATAGACTGGTGACTGACAGGAGCCCCTTCCTCGGAGCACAGTCTATTTATTTGATTTAGTTCTCCCCTCTCTCTGTCTCGTCCGTTGGCCTCTCTCTCTCTCTGTCTCAATCTTTATCTCCGCTTTCTCTCGTCCTCTCTCCTCAATGGTGTGCTTTCCTCTCTCTCCCAGA
Organism: Osmerus mordax; assembly: GCF_038355195.1. Taxonomy (NCBI): domain Eukaryota; kingdom Metazoa; phylum Chordata; class Actinopteri; order Osmeriformes; family Osmeridae; genus Osmerus; species Osmerus mordax. The sequence goes on from NC_090064.1 coordinate 15,671,522, forward strand.
CTCAGCCTCTGCAGGTCTGGAACATGGCTCTGGTCGACAAGAAACATTTGGTTTGTTGTTAGGGAAGGACAAATGGAGGAAATGAAAGGAGAGTTGTACAATCGGGCAGCATAATACAACATAACACACGCACACACATAAATACACACACACGCACACATCCATACACACACACCCTTGGGCACTTCCTATAGATCTTAACATCTCCTTATTCAGAGAAGACATTCCCTTCCCTAGATGGCAGTGAAAACCGAAATGCATGAACCCAATGGCATTTTCAAGTGTTTAAGGTTGGATAGCCACATTGTGGTCTGAATGCTCTGAGTCCTGTCGCTCAGCCACCTTCATGAAAACAGCATTCAGATCGACTCAATGTCTCTCCCACAGCGCTACTCCCCTCTGATGTTCTCCTCCCCCTCGTATATGAATGTATGTATAGATGAGCTGTTGTGCTGGTGTACACTCCCCCCCCCCCCCCCCCCCCACACACACACACACGCTCTGCTGCTTTCCATCAGAATGGCTTCTGTTAGTCCCAGGTGTATTCACTCTTTTCCATCTGGAACCCTGCTGCTTTCACCTTCTATTCTAATAACACTCTATGGAGCGTTCTGCAGTCTGTAGCAGGTGCTGGAGGGGGGGAGGGGGGAGGAGGGGGAGGGGGGAGGAGGGGGAGGGTGGGGGGGGGTGCACACTTGAAACGATGGTGCCATGAATCTATTTTGTCGTGTGATAGGTATAAAAATAAGCAGGTGTAGCGCGTGCTGCATGTCTGTGTGTTATCAGGTGAGTCCATGGTGGAGGAAGGGGGGTGGGGGGGTGGTGGAAGGGGGGGGGGGGGAAGCCATGTGGTGGCGTGTGACAATTAACAGAACAGAAAAAAACTATAAAAAGGAAAAAGAAGATATCTGCACGGTACTACTAAGTGCTAGTCACCAACGGAATCAGTATTATCTTAACTGTTCTCCTCCATCACCCTTCCACCATCCATCCCTTTTATCTCCCAGCCTTTCCGCCTCATCTCCACCTCTCTTTTACTCAGTCTCCCTCTGCAGCCCTTCCTCAGCCCTCGCCTCCCCCCTCTCCCCTCCCCAGTAGCCCCACTTCATCCAGCCCCGTCGAGAGACACAACACACAAAACTAAATTACTTTCAAGGCCCAGAATCTCACTCTCCAATTAAAAACCAAATGAGATGAAGCAGTGCTCTTCCTCCAATCTTCTCTTCCCCTCAACATGACCCCCCCCCCACCTCTCTCCCCCCACCTCTCCCTCTCTCCCCCCTCTAGATGGACAAGACAGCAAACAACGCTAATCTGAGGAATAGACTGCAGGCTCCGTAATGACTGTCTGCAGTGTGTACGGGAGCACTACTCCCAGATAAATTATTCATAGGCTAACATCAGTTGCCGTCCCTAGTCCCTGTGCAGCTGGTTTAGGTGTGATCATGGCCGGTGAAACATCCATTAGCATGCTAATAAGGTCCGGGCTGCAGCCCTGGTTTAGCACCAGAAGCTCAACAGGGTGAAGCTTGGTTGTCGTGAATGCGTGTATGGTCCATCATCCTCATGAGTACATGCTTGGATGTTTGTTCCCAGTGTTTTCACATCGTTGAGACTCTGCAAATGATAGTTTGTAGAACGCTGTCTGAATGAGCCGAGATGTGTGCGGACTGTCAAAATCGAGCAACCCGAACAGGGTCAGAAGAAGCACGGCACTGTTTTCGAGCCGCATTTGTTTATCTGTGTTTTCGATTTGAACCACGCAGAAACACACACACTGTGAATAACGGAAGCTGTGCAGTCTGACCTTCACAGCCTGGTAGATGGATTAAACATTCTGAACAGAGAAGAGGACACCGTCCTCCCTGCTAATCAGCTCAAAACGATGATTAATCTGTGGAAAGCGGTGTGGAGCAGAGTTAATACTCTCCTTAAAACCAGGATCTCTACTTCTCTACTCTCTCTCTGCGCTTCACAGGAACACTCTGTGGAGCTCAAGATTACCTCAGGTGTTCCTGGGCTCTGATGATGTAGCACTTCTGAAAAGTTTCTCTCCATTCGCTCCTCAAAACAGACTTAAGAATCCAAACAAACCCGCTCAAGTCCACTGTTGATGTTTCCGTCTGAACTATGCTTGTTTTCAGTTCCCCTTTTAAGAGGCAGATGAAACTGGTTTCTGGCTCAGGGTTATTTTTCACCGCAGAGTCTGAATACCAGCGCCCTGGACAAGGAAAAAGAAAAAAAGGAAAAGATAAGAGGCGATTTGCGATAACTCAATTGTCGGGGGTTGGTGCGTGTGTAAAGCGAGAGGGCTGAAGGAGTGGACCTGTCATGGTTTTACTGATGAGGTTTGGGGGATCGAGGTTCCTGTCCGTTCTGGGTTTGTGTTATTGACTCAGTGATTGATTTAAGGCCTCATAATTATCTGGCCTAAATGAATTAAAGTGCAATTTAACGATACAGCGGACTGCACCAAAGGCAGCTGTGTCACTGAGAGATCCCCCCTCCTCCCCACCCCCTCTTTACCACCTGGTATGAAATGGTGGATTGTAGAGGATGTATACAGCACATACACAATCCCATTGACTTGTGGGGAGGGGGAGGGGGGGAGGAAAACGAATTCCAATTGCCAGTCTCTCTAACACCCGTGTTTCTTACTGTGGAAACGGCAAAGTCTCTCACTCACTGAGTCTGATTCGATTAGCTTGATTACATTTAGAACCAGTTTAGCCTCCATTTGCTTAAAGTTAACCAACGTCATACACAAACTTTTATTAGCCATTAAGCCTGTCTCAGAAACCAAGGCTGGCAGATTTAAAGGCCTGATGTCTGTGTTGATTAAAAGGGGGGTAAAACTCTTGTTACCTTCACCAACTGCAAGAGGAACACAAGCTCAGCTGCCAGTAACAGAGGATCTATTTGATCTCCAGTAGTGCAGAAACCTGGGAGTTTCAGACACAGATTCACTTTGCTGTATGTAACAGCATTATCACTGTTCCCTGCAGCCATGGCGACATCACCGGCTGACCTCTGATTGGCTGCAGGTTTTCATCCCAGGGTGGTGATTGAGGACATCCTGTTTTGGAGGGTGAGGTCATAGATGGACAGACATGCGGGCGGGCAGGCGGACACAGGCAGACAGACAGCTTGGTAGAAAGGCAGACAGGCAGACAGGCAGACAGACAGACAGACAGACATCTTGGTAGAAAGGCAGACAGGCAGACAGACAGACAGGCAGACAGACAGGCAAACAGGCAGACAGACAGGCAGACACATGATCTCCTGCCTCCGTCTATGTTCCTCCACATGTTCGTCTGCTCTCTCTCCCTCTCTCTCCCTCTCTCTCCCCCTCTCTCCCTCTCCCTCCCTCCCTCTCTCTCTCTCTCTCTCTCTCTCTCTCTCTCTCTGTCTCTCTCTCTCTCCCCCTCTCTCTCCCCCTCTCTCTCTCTCCCCCTCTCCCTCCCTCCCTCTCACTCTCTCTCTCTCTCTCTCCCTATCAAAGGGAATAGTCCATGAGCTCTTCTCTGGAGACTCTCTGTTCTAAACAGCTCCAGTATAATAGGAATCAAATTTAACCATCCTGACCCTGGATTCGGCTGCTCTGCAGTGCGGATGGAAACACGCAAACAACACGCGTGCACACACGTGTGCACACACGCGTGCACACACAGCTGCACCATTTTTGTCTTGTCCAGCCCCTGTCATTAAATTTCCTCTGAGCCCCGCTAACTTGATGACACTGATAGTAAAAAGCATGTTTACTCCAGGAAGGTTTTGCTAACGCTCACACCAGTCAGTCCCCAGCTCTCCTAATCCTCAGATGTCATGAAGAGGACTCGACACATGGTTATGATGGTTATGGTTATACATGGTTACGGAAGTATATGCCTTCTGTTCAACCCAGTGTAAGTGCCACAGTATAGTTGTATGCAGCTATGTGAATCACATTACAAGGACCATATCTGTATCCTCAAAGTGAGTTAGCTTTCAGTTTGGTCCTTTTAACATGCTTCTAACCAACATAAATGTAAATAAGTGTCTCATACCGTGAGCTTATGTTGATGCATTGCTTGTTTTAATAGGATCATTAGGATGGGAGAACAGAATGACCTAATGCACCGGTATACACGCAGACTCAAACATACACATCACAGGCTAATCTCGTCACATGAACATTTTAGGGAGGCTAATTCGGTCTCCAGTTTGTTGTGAGGGAGAGACAGTAGGCTGGGGGGAGGGGGGGGGCGGGGGGGGGGGGGGGTGTAGCTGTGAAGGCCAAGGCCAGGTACTCCACAATAGTCCTCGCATTAGTAAGTGCATTAGTCCAGTTTGGCATAAACGATGCTGTAATTGGTCCGGAGCCTTCTTGAGTGAGTGAAAAACACCGTGCTTTGTCTCCAGTCTGTGTTTTATTATGACTTTGAAGCAGCTTTCTCTTTGCACATCGAAGCGTTTGTTACGTTTGGCCTTTACACTATTTCCACATGAGTGTGCACTGTCAGCTCCAGTAATTACCCTGCATATTTTAAGGTGCAGAGGGTAAGGGAAGTCTCCTGTAAATGTTTCAACGGGTGTTTTCAGAATTGTCTCGTTCTAAATGTGCTAAAGTGCTTCCTTAAAAAAAAGGGGGAAAAAAGGAACATTTGTGACTCCTAATTTTCTCCTTCAGTTTTGTTTGGCCTCCATTGTTCACTCTCACAGACAAGTGTGTGTGTGTGTGTCAGAGGGCTGGTATGTAGTTAGTGTAGAGACAAAGCATACATGCCGACCTTTGACCTTGAGTATAAAAATCCCTCTCCAGCAACCTTAAGCTGAGAAGGACATCCTCTTACACACACACACACACACACCACACACACACAAAGACACACACACACAGAGACACACACAGATACATTATTTAATGAAGTTGACTTTCAGAACTGTCTGATAGGAGGTGACATGTCATCTCAACACACCCTTACCCCCAACCCTGCAGCGTGTGTGTGTGTGAGGTCGAACACTGTCCAGGCAGCTGCCCCCCCACCCCCCGGGCCTCTCTGAGAGGAAACAGCACTCTGCACTTTACGAGTCCCTCCCAGTCTGCCAAGCTCTCACACACTATCTGCCTCAATAATCTAATGCACCGGCTGTCTAATCGCCAGGCTCCTAACCCGGGCTTCCTATCATTGTATGAGAGGCTGCTGGCCTAGAGCCACAGCCAGGCCCGCTCACGGCCGCAGCCAGGCCCGTTAGGAGAGCCACAGCCAGGCCCGCTCACGGCCGCAGCCAGGCCCGTTAGGAGAGCCACAGCCAGGCCCGCTCACGGCCGCAGCCAGGCCCGTTAGGAGAGCCACAGCCAGGCCCGCTCACAGCCGCAGCCAGGCCCGTTAGGAGAGCCACAGCCAGGCCCGCTCACGGCCGCAGCCAGGCTCGCTAGGAGAGCTGCTCCGGGGGTACAGGCCTCTCTCCTCCACGTGTCTGCAGCCCGGGACCCAGCCAGCACACACGGCCAGGGAGAGCTGAACACAACTGGGCCTCACCTCTCACTCAGTCCCCCCTCCCCCCCGGCTGCTCTGGATCCTCTGAGGAGGAAAGTGTCGACCAGCTGAATAGGGCTCAGAGGGTGAGGGAGGGAGAGATGAGGTGATGTGTCTTGTTAGCCAGTGACTCACCTCTCATTCTCCTACTGTAAGTGCTTAGCTCTGGCACTGAGACAGGGCTGTCTTGAAGGGCAGTGCAGGGCAGCATGTCCGATCCTCCATCAGCGTGTGTCCTCCTCTTAGCTCTCGGCAGAGAGGAGAGAGGCACAGGGAGTCTCTCTGCCTCTGAACACTCCCCCGCCACCCTCAGGGAACTGATTCTACTCTCTGTCTCCTTCTCTTCTTTCTTGTCTCCCTCTCTCTCCCTTTCTTTCTCTCTGTCTCCCTCCCTCTCTCTCTTTCTTCTTGCATTCTCTCTCTTAACATCTTTTTCTACTTTTTCTCTTTCTTTCCCCTTCTCCCTCTCTCACACTCTCTCTCCCTCCTGCCAACCAGGTCTTTTCTTTCAATAAAGATACCGTGTAGAGAGGTGCTTTCACGTCACATGCCGGTGTCACTCACCCAACAACAAGGCTGAGGATTGTCCCTGAGAGCAGCAGGTATAGAAGTTAATTACTTGTCAGTGTCAGTAATGATGAATGTGAACCAGCTCAGCCCTTCCCAGACGTCTCTCCATTGTTGGAGGAAGAACGAGAGGACGCGCTCCACATTCAGCCCTTCCTTTTCCTATGCAAATGTACGTTCTGAATTCAGGTTCCCCCTTTATCCTCGGTCAATATATTCCAGCTCACCTATCTGATTGTATTCATCATCGCCGCGTGCCACACACGCTTTTATACCCGTCTTTGAGCCATCCCTCGATCCTTTATTCCCGAATTCCTTTGGTTGCCAGATCTGCTGTATTCTATCCCCCCTCCCGCCCGCCCGCCCCCCCAGGGTTTTCACTCGGGGTGTTGTGCATTCAGCTGGTGGGCACCTGGGACCCTGGTGACGCATCATTAGAAGCAGCTGTGGCCCAAAGGTGATCGACTCTTTCTCTCAGAGGTGACGAGCGACGACAGGGGGCGGGAGGGACTCCGAAAGGAGCCAGAGGAAAATTCTGTGACCTTGTGTCAGCCTCCGTCACCTCGGAAAATAAATAAATACGAACGGCGTCTCCCCGGCGCCTCACCCCCGGCACCTCACCCCCGGCACGCGGAGCGCCACGAAGGTCCCCGCTCTCTCCGCTCTGAAAGGCTCCGAATAATTTTCCATAAAGTGGGAGAGAGAGCTTATTTAGATGTGCTTGACATTTCAGCGCGAGGGGAAGGTGAGGGGGTGAGGCTGCCAGCATATTAATATCAGTGGGTAACAAACCATTGCTGGGAAGTCTCATATTGTCTAGACACTATCCCCCCCACCCCACACACACCCCTCCTTAGAATGACATTAGACTGCACATTGAACTGAAGCTGGCAAAGCAGGCTTTTAAACTTTCCACCATGATGAGTAACCCTGGCATACTGCCGCCTCTGTTCTGCAATGCCATGTCTTCAGCTATCCTCAGGGAACGCAAATATCACATGCATCGCTTCTGTGAAAATATGAATACAATATCGTCATGTGTAACGGTGAAAAATGCAGCTTGCTTTGTCCCATGAATACCCAGTTCAGAAATGATGGCCATTCTGTAGCGGACCTGTGCATATGCCATGGATCAGGGGTATAGCTCGGCGTTAGAGCACATCAAGTAGTTGCAAGTTCAAATCCAAGAGTCCGCTAAATGAAGAGAGCAGCTAGCTCTTCTGTTTGTGAGAGAGCAGCTAGCTCTTCTGTTTGTGAGAGAGCAGCTAGCTCTTCTGTTTGTGAGAGAGCAGCTAGCTCTTCTGTTTGTGAGAGAGCAGCTAGCTCTTCTGTTTGTGACAGAGCAGCTAGCTCTTCTGTTTGTGAGAGAGCAGCTAGCTCTTCTGTTTGTGAGAGAGCAGCTAGCTCTTCTGTTTGTGACAGAGCAGCTAGCTCTTCTGTTTGTGACAGAGCAGCTAGCTCTTCTGTTTGTGATAGAGCAGCTAGCTCTTCTGTTTGTGAGAGAGCAGCTAGCTCTTCTGTTTGTGAGAGAGCAGCTAGCTCTTCTGTTTGTGAGAGAGCAGCTAGCTCTTCTGTTTGTGAGAGAACAGCTAGCTCTTCTGTTTGTGACAGAGCAGCTAGCTCTTCTGTTTGTGACAGAGCAGCTAGCTCTTCTGTTTGTGAGAGAGCAGCTATCTCTCTGAGAACTCGCTGTGTCATTGTGTAGCTGCTCCTCAGGAAGAAGGCCACATGAAAACAACAAAGAGAGGGAGAGAAAGGGAGATAGAGAGAAGGAGGGAGAGGGAAGGGAAGGAGAGAAAGAGAGGGAGAGAGAGGGGGAGAGAGGGAGGGAGAGAGGGAAACAAACGACCCTGCTTTATCCTCGACGACTCCTGATCCGATTACCGCAAGAACCTGGCAACCCAGCAGCCGAGCCCCGCCCCTGATTGATTGAGTATGAGTAATCGATTACAGCCAATTCTGGCTTGTGCTGTGGTTTATTTTTTTTGATGCGTTTATTTACTTTTCTTTTAGGGGTTGGGAGGGAGGGGGGGCAGGCATTCTCTGATGTCGCCCGCCCCAGCCTGCTGAACAGTAAGAGTCTGGGCTGATTTAGACCAGGGGGCATTACTCCTGTCTCCAGGTAATGGGATTAAAAAACAGAGGACAGGAAGGAGGGGGGCAGGGGGAGGAGAGGAAAGGAAAGATGAGATGCAGAAACAGACAGCTAGACCAGCCCAAGTCTCTCTCACTCTGCTTCATGGACGAGTCTTCCATGATTTACCCTGTGTCACCTTGTGCTTTTCCTCTCATCTCTCTCTATTTCTCCCTCTCTCTCTCTCTCTCTCTCTCCAGGATGAGGAAGAGGAGGAGGACAAGGAGCAGGAGAGGGGGAAGGAGGAGGGGAAGAATGGAAGAATAGAGCCAGTGGGTCGGGCCGACTCGTGTGTGGAGAACTCCCCCGTTTTAACTCTGGAGTAAGTGAACACCCCAACTCTGTTTTAACTCTGGAGTAAGTGAACACCCCAACTCTGTTTTAACTCTGGAGTAAGTGAACACCCCAACTCTGTGTTTTAACTCTGGAGTAAGTGAACACCCCAACTATGTGTTTTAACTCTGGAGTAAGTGAACACCCCAACTCTGTGTTTTAACTCTGGAGCAAGTGAACACCCCAACTCTGTGGTAGCAGATCCCAGGCCTGCCACCACAGTAGGAACTCCACCCACACCACGATGGATGTCTACTCTCAGTCTGTAGACTGGAGACACTGTATGGGGAAAAAGTGCATGGACACTTCCTGAACAGTGAAAGTGAATCACTTTATATCTGACATAGTCACTTCTTTGAAAGGGTGCACTCAGCATGAAGCAATCATTATGTGGTCGCCATGTGCATTTCTATGGAATAGTGTTAATAATGTGACATTAAAGTAAAGCGCTTTCCCGAACATTCCACAGGTGTTTCACAGAGTGAACACACGGGGGTAATTCAAGTGACAGGCACATTTATAAATAAAAGTGACAAGTAGATCGACAAAAAGTAGAGGAATCATGAAATGTAGGGAAGGAGAGAGAACGTGTGTTGTTATCACTTATGGTTGGAAACGCCTCACCCTTTGTTGTGTGCGGTTTCATTATTTATTTTGTTTATTCATGCATGTCCCCTCCCTCCCTCCTCCCGCCACCTCCCCCATCCATCACTGTCCCGCAGCGCCATGCTGAAGCCCGTGGAGGTGTCCAACGGAGGGGGCCCCCTGGGGATCCATGTGGTGCCGTTCAGTGCTCAGGACGCCAGGTAAGCACAGTCTCTGCCCAGCCAGACACACGCCGGGGAGACCCGCTAGGAAACATCCCCTCCCTCTCTCTCTCATTCTGACTCTCTCTCTCATTCTGACTCTCTCTCTCATTCTGACTCTCTCTCTATCTCTCATTCTGACTCTCTCTCTCATTCTGAATCTCTAATTCTGACTCTCTTTCTCTCATTCTGACTCTCTCATTCTGACTCTCATTCTGACTCTCTAATTCTGACTCTCTTTCTCTCATTCTGACTCTCTCATTCGACTCTCTAATTCTGACTCTCTCTCTCATTCTGACTCTCTCTCTCATTCTGACTCTCTCATTCTGATTCTCTCTCATTCTGACTCTCTCATTCTGACTCTCATTCTGACTCTCTCTCTCTGACTTTCTCACTCATTCTGACTCTCTCTCATTCGGACTCTCTTCCTGATTCTCTCCTTCTGTATCTCTCACACATTCTCCCTCTCTATCCTATCCGAGCTTTCCTTCATCATCTTGTTCTTCCACCCTGTTGCCCGAGGCTGTCTGTCATTGTTAGTGTCTGTGATTCTCTCCTAACCGCAGGCTCTACACCTTCCACATTCTCCCTTTCTGCTTCTCCATATCCCTTTTATTCTCTCCTCTGCACCCAGGCTGCACACCACAGCTCTCCTGCCTTGAAGGTGACTCAGCGGGGAGGGGGGAGAGAGAGGGGAGAGAGAGGGGAGAGAGAGGGGGGAGAGAGAGGGGGGAGAGAGGGGGGAGAGAGAGAGGGGGGAGAGAGAGAGGGGAGAGAGAGAGGGGAGAGAGAGGGGAGAGAGAGGGGGGAGAGAGGGGAGAGAGAGAGAGAGAGGGGAGAGAGAGGGGAGAGAGAGGTACTGTCCCGTTGAGTCTGGTGGAAACAGTAAAGGAAAGTGATGACAGGAGCATCTAGCTGCATACACAGTTTATAGTTGCTCAGGAATAAAACAACAGGGACCAGCTTCCCCGTGTAATCAAACTAAAAGCTCATCTATAACACAAGTCCTTACACACGCCTTGGGGCTGCTGCGCCACCAAGGTCAGTCGGACGCTCGCCGGCGCGGTGAAAGGCACTCTGGGAGGAAGAGGACATGAAGAAAACACTGATGAAGGAGATGGGACAGGACGCTCTTCATTGGCGTTGAAGAGCGCTGTGATTCCCTGTTCTTCCAAACCCTGAGAACGCCTGTCATCTAGAAATATGTTTGACCTCTGGAAATGTAACCTTTGAGCTAGAGAAAGACAGAATGGGCTCTCAACGGAAGATTAATCTTATTATGTGTCATAAAAGGCACCCAAACGCTATCTATAGCATCAGGATGATCTCGTTTTTGAATTCCGGGGTCTCCTTCGCGGACCTCATCCGCCAGTTCAGGACAGATACTCAGTTGCTGTCGCAGAACCCAGTTCTCCTTCCCGCAGTAAGAACCTGCAGCGCTTCTCCACATTCTCATATCCTGCCGTGCGGACTGCAGTGGCTTCCCTCTAAACTCAGGTCCATCTCTCTCTGGATGAGATACTAACTAATGGCTTTCAGAGGCTTCAATTAGGCCCAGACTCACTGATAAGCTGGGACGGCTGGCAGCTGGGCTGGAGGTAATGGTTTTCTTAGCCGCTCGTCTACAGGGCAGGAAGCGTGGGAGCTGGCCGTCTCAGAACGGCCTTGACGCCACCAGGACTACGACTGGACTGCCCCGGATACTGGGGCGAGGTTCTGTAGTGAACTGATGGGGTTACGGGCTTAGAGGAGAGCGCACACACACACACATACAGACACACACACACACACACATACATACATACAGACACACACGCATACATACATACAGACACACACACACACACATACATACATACAGACACACACGCATACATACATACAGACACACACACACACACATACATACAGACACACACACGCATACATACATACAGACACACACACACACATACATACATACATACAGACACACACACACATACATACAGACACACACACACACATACATACATACAGACACACACGCATACATACATACAGACACACACACACACACACATACATACATACATACATACAGACACACACATACATACATACATACATACAGACACACACACACACATACATACAGACACACACACACACACACATACATACTGACACACACACGCATACATTCTTTCAGTAATGAGCTCTTTCGGTAATGATTCCCCATGACCAGTGTGAACTGTAAACAAGCCGCAGACATAATTGTGTTGCGTAAATGGATCCTGATTGCATTATTATTCAATTAAAGGCAGGCAATGGGAACAGGTGGTCTCCTGCAGACAGACTGCTCCTCCAACGGCAGTCAGACACGCTGCACAGAGCTAACGAAGAAACGCTATGTTAGCGCGCACGCACACGCACGCGCACGCACACACACCATCACTGATACCCGCCTCAGTCGTTTCGAATGAAACACTGCGACATTAGACCAGAAGGTTCTGATCATGATCGACAAATGTCCGGCATGACTGTGTGTAAGCAAGCACAAGACTTACCCGCAAGCCAAGTAGATACAATACTGTGACTTATTTAACAGGTGAATGGTGCAAATGCTCAATATGTTTAATGATTTTTTACGAAGTATCCACCACTGATAGACAGATCACGTCGGTCAGTGTGAGGCCTAGAGGTCATTGCTCTGAACCGTTAAGTCGCAGCTCTCTCTCCCAGCGCTCCTAACCCGCTACTAACAACACTGTGTTCAGAATGTCGACATTAATGAAGAGGAGTCGCAATCGTACCTGTTCGCTGCCCACGATTAGCTTGGCCTTTCTTCTCTGTTCGCTAGCTGATGAGCCGGCTAAGAGAATTGGCTTTTATACCACTTAATTCCAATTTAGTGATGTGCCATTTAAACCCATAGTGGGATCACGATGAGTTTGTTGTGTGAGCAAGCATGTCCATGTTATACAAGCAATTAAACCAATGTTCTGAGGCCGCCGCTACTCTCGTCCTGCCGGCCCGAAATGCTAAACAACTCCTTAAATCGGCCCTAGCTGGTGGTAAATGGACATTCATCTTTTTAATTTGCCGCTTAGTTGTTTTTGTTGACGTTTCCAGTTAAACGTTGCGAATTAAGCCGCTAGCCTTGCTCTCCCTGCGCCCTGGGTGTCGACATGAATGCATAACGCCCGGTGATAACCGAGTCTGCTTTTGACGGTCTTCACATCTATTTCCTCGTACCGTATTTACCTGCGGAACTGTGAAAGTCAAAAAACTTCCCTGTCAGAAGTGGCAAGGACAACAACAGAACCTGCCGCTCCCCGCTCAAGCTTTGAGTCTGGGGTTTGTCTCAGTTTTTTGCTGTCGATGCGTGTATCAGATCTTTCCGCTCGCCTGCACTGTCGATGATCCTCGCGAGCGTGCGCGAGCTAAAGCCCCCAGGAGCTTTCGGGTGTGTTTATGTACAGGGAGTTTGGAGCTAAAGGTTATCTGTCTGCATGGAGGGGAGTGCTGAGAATGTAGCTCCAGAGCTAGCCGGATATTTATTTATAACTCGCTGCCCTGTTCACTTTTTAAGCCTTGCTTGCGATGGCGACAGAGTCCTGAGTGAAGCATTAAGATGATCATGCTGAAGAACTGGATTACGTCCAACCCTGTCCTTCACACACACAAACACACACACACAATTTATGTTTATATGGGACGTAAACTTTTAGGGTGTTTAGGAGTTTCATTTTGGTTTAGATACCAACCTTTCAAAACCAATGTTTTGTAACCTAATTCCCTTATTTTACTGTATCTCTAATCAAAGTGCATTTCTCTCTGTTTCTCTCCCTGTTTCTCTCTCTCTCTCTCTCTCTCTCTCTCTCTCTCGATCTCTCTCTCTCTCTATATATATATATATACTGTCTATCTCTATTTCTATCTATATTGTATCTTTATTTTATCTCTATTTTTCCCTCTTGCACTCTCTCACTCTCTTTTGCTAAAAGGATGCAGAGGTCATCAGAAACCATGATGACATCTGCATCCTGTGTGTGTGTGTGTGCGTGTGTGCGTGCACTAACGTGCGTCTTGTCCCCAGGACCTGGGGTCTCCTGGTGAAGCGTCTGGAAGTGGGGGGCAAGGCTGAGCAGGAGCAGCTCTTCCAGGAAGAAGACTGCATCGTCCGCATCAACAGAGACGACCTGCGCCACCTTCGCTTTGAACAGTAAGACTCCCCGACCTCTGACCCCGTCTTGGTGATGAGGGATCCCTTCAAAGTCAACTTTGACAAACTATCATCCTCACTTTCTGTCTTGGAATCAGACTAACCTCCTCTCCTCTGTTGAGAACTCTTTCGATGGGGTTCTTTTTAGTAAATGTGTACATGACGGCTTTCCTCCTCGCTCTCTGAGTAGCCGATAGGAAGATGCATGAGATTGTATCCCTGTAGAGAACTAACCATGGTGCATGAGCACATTTATGTAGGGAGCACAGTTACGTAGGGAGTCAGGTGGCTGAGCGGTGAGGGAATCGGGCTAGTAATCCGAAGGTTGCCAGTTCGATTCCCGGTCAAGCCAACTGACGTTGTGTCGTTGGGCAAGGCACTTCACCCTACTTGCCTCGGGGGAATGTCCCTGTACTTACTGTAAGTCGCTCTGGATAAGAGCGTCTGCTAAATGACTAAATGTAAAATGTAAATTTATGGCAAACACACCCCCAAGCACAGCGCAGTGAGGTAGAGAAGCAAGATGGCCGCCATGCTGGGGGTGGAAGGGGGGAAACGACTGTGTTTTGCCCCCTGGTGGTGCACCGGGAGGTGGGTTAGACCTCTGGCCCCTTCAGGGCATCATCCTGGAGGATGGAGGCTTCTACCTGTGTTCTATTGATTTATTTCTTCTCTTTATTTCCCAAAGTGGAACAAAGATATAAGGCTGGGACTTTGTCCCATTTTCCAAAAGCCACTCTCGTCTCCTAGATCAGGGATCAACGCCAGACACACACACACACACATATTTATTGTCTATGTTACCCACAGCGTGTATCAGGTGAGAAATAGATTCCATCTCCAGCCAGCATACATTCTTAGACCGGTATTCATTGACATGAAAGTATTCCGTGGTGGATGAGAGCTGTTTCCCTCCTCCACCCCTCCCTCCTCATCTTGTTTTCTCCTTATCTCCTCCCTTGATTGTGCACAGCATGGAGATGATTCAAAACGATATTGTAATCTCATCGCATTGTTTTGCACGGATAAATATTTTGAGTCGGTTAATCTTACTAAATGTAATGATGCATTGATGGTGTCGTTTATTATTTAATCAGCGCAGTGTGCCGGCTGATTGCTGGAGTGTCAATGCTCTGGCACGCATGCCGCACACTGCTTCATTAACCCCCACTCTACTGTGTGTGTGTGTGTGTGTGTGTGTGTGTGAATATGTGTGTGCGAGGAGGGCACCTAATCCCTGTGTCATGGTCTCAGTGTGTCTCAGTGTGTCTCAGTGTGACACACTGAGACACACTGAGACACACTGAGACCATGACTCTGGTCTCAGTGAGAGACTAGAGTCATGGAGCAGGACATTAGAGAGACTAGAGTCATGGAGCAGGACATTAGAGAGACTAGAGTCATGGAGCAGGACGTTAGAGAGACCAGAGTCATGGAGCAGGACATTAGAGAGACCAGAGTCATGGAGCATGACGTTAGAGAGACCAGTCATGGAGCAGGAGATTGCTGGATTCTTCCCTCCTTCCGTACTCTCTTTCTCTCTCTCTGTCTCTTCCTCTCTCCCCTCTCTCCCCTCTTTCCATCTTTCCCTCTCTCACCCTCCCCTCCTCCATTCCTCTCCTCCATCTCCCTCCCCCTCTCTCCCCTCCTCCTCCTCCCCCATCCCTCTCCCCCTCCCTCCATAGTGGAAGGCCCTTATCCTGTTATGCCACAGGAGGGATAGTCTCCGGGCCAGCCTATCTATATGCTAAGTATCGCCGCAGCGTCGAGCCAAACAATCCATGTGTCTCTGAATAAAGCAGGCCTGCTCGTCTCGCCGTGTTTGTTCCCGGACCAACGGCGTCGGACGCGACACGTGTGTTTAAAGTACGGGCGCGTGCGCTGACAGTTGTCTTTGTTCCGTAAGCACATTGTATGAGATTATTTCCTGGCACGAGTGGGTTCAGCCTTCATGTCTCAATGCTGCTCACTGCGTGTGTGGAACGCATGTGGCCGAATATGTGTTGTGTTACATCGAACATACGAATATGCATGTGTTACATCCAAGCACCTCAGAATACACTGAGGTGCTTGGATGTAAACATTCTGTATGACTGTGATTCCACTGTACTAATAGTGTTCTAAACTGCCGTCTGACGTTGGTTTGGTCTTCATCTCTTGCTTTCTTTTTCTCTACCTCAATCTCTCTACATCTTTTTTTATGTCTCTGCCTATCTCCCTTTTTCTCTCTCTATATCTTTATTTCAATTTCTCTCTCTTATCTTTCTCCCTTTCTCTCTGTCCCTCTCTCTCCATCCCAGAGCCCAGGATGTGTTCAGACAGGCCATGCGCTCTCCAGTCATCCTCTTCCAGGTGGTCCCAGCGGCCATGAAGACCCAGTACGAGCAGCTGTTCCAGGGTCAGCTCAGCCCAGACGCCCTGCCAGGGGACCGGGCCAGTGTGGTGGGGTCAGGCCCAGGACCAGGGTCAAGGCCAGGGTCCGTGATGAACTCTCAGAAGACGTTTAGGCCTGGACCACACACTGACATCATCCTCAATCACGAGCACCCCAGCCAGCCTGGGGCCCCGCCCCCAAAGGGCCAGGGGGTCTCCTCGGGGCCCCAGGGAGGCGTCCTGGGGGGGAGGAACACCTCGGCCCCCTCGCCCTCCCTGCAGAGGAGGGTCAGCTCTAACTCCAGTGTGGTGGGGTTCCAGAAGTCTGGCAGGAGACTCAACATTCAGCTGAATAAGGGTGAGGAGGACCGGGGGGGTGAGGCTGACCGGGGGGGTGAGGGGGACTGGGGGGGGGGTGAGGGGGACCGGGGGGGTGAGGCTGACTGGGGGGGTGAGGGGGACCCGGGGGGGTGAGGAGGACCGGGGGGGTTGAGGGGGGGTGGGAGGTGCGGTGAGGGGGGGCAACCCAGCATGATCATATACTGGAGGTTGAGGTTTTTAACTTCGTAGATTATTCATTTGTGACTGTCCTCTTACTGATCCGAAACCGAAAACAAGCACTCATCTGTTGACTCAGTTCGAGTTGTGCTCTCGGTGATGGGTAGTGTGTGCTTACTGTACGTGGAGCGATAACTGGCTGTGCTGATCATAGCAGAGGTGGAGACGAGAGCTGCGTGGAACAAACACAGTTAGGACTTCAAAGAGAGGGAGTCTGCTTGTTGACGGCTGCTGTCTCTCCAGTGGCTACCCTCCATCACACACACAGGCCCAAATCCCATTTGTTCTGCATCACTGCAGCATCCTTGCATTTCACAGTGGGCTCTGCCGAGGACAGTACACACACACACACACACACACACAGTACACACACACACACACACAGTACACACACACACACACACACACACAGTACACACACACACACACAGTACACACACACACACACACAGTACACACACACACAGTGTACACACACACACACACACAGTGTACACACACACACACACACAGTACACACACAGTACACACACAGTACACACACACACACACACACACACAGAAAAGTGTTTTCTTCCAACCGTCTAAGCTATTGATGCCTCTGTGTGACGACTTCAAGCGGTGAATGTGAAGTGAGGAAGTTTATTTGATGTCACCTCTCTCTCTTTCTCTATCTTTCTCTCTGTCTCTCTGACTTTCTCGTTCTATGTCTCTCTCTGTCTGACTATCTCTTTCTCTGTCTCTCTCTGTCTGACTATCTCTTTCTCTGTCTCTCTCCCCCCCTCTCCCCCCCCCTCCCCTCCGTCCGTCCCTCCCTCCCTCACATTTTCTCTCGGTAGATCGTCCTCCCCGGTGTTGTAATCACTGTTTTCACAGCATGTTAAAGGGAAAGGAGGGTTAGTTGGATGAGCCCGCCTTAGTCGGAGCGTGCGTTCATTTCTATTAGGCTTCGCAGTTGGAGACGCGAGCCGTAAAGACACAATTAACTCTCTACAACAAACGGCAGGGCCACACATCTGAGAGAAACATTCAAAGGCCTGTTTCGTGCTGTCTCGCTCCTCACCTTGTTTATTTGAAAAGCCCAGCACCACAGAGAGGGATGTGTTATCTCAAACACCGACTCTGTGCTTCGGCTTGTCACACATGATCCATTGTGCTTTTGTCTCGCATGAGGGAATAATCAGATCTCCTTTAGAGCAGTGTTTGTATGTGTGTTGGTGTAGCCTTTGTGTGTGTAAAAGTGTGTGTGTGTGTGTGTGCGAGCAATTCCTCCAAGCACACTTTATGAAATGTTTGTCTAGGCTTGATTGTTTAGGTATGCATATTTCTCTCTCTTTCTGTCTCTCTCTCACACACTTTCTCTCTGTTTCTCACAATATATTAACCGCAGCCTAAACTCTCCGTTGCAAAATCGGTGTTGAAAGTTGGTTTCATTTGTTTTCTGTGTTGGCAGAAAGTCGGTTGGAGCGATCATGGCTCTTTAGCTGTGTAGAGGTCGTTGGTTTAGAACCTGACCCAGACCAGTGTGTTGAAATTCAACAAAGACCGATGACTCCTTACAGAGGCTGTTGTCCAAGTGTCAAGAATGTACAGTATTTCTCAATTTGTAAAAAAAAAAAACACTGCACGCTGACAGCTTCTGTAAACATGTAAAAAGAGAACTACATAAAAAAAATAAAAAAAATATGTCTAATTATATTGCAACGGATTGGGCATATTGAGGGTTGATTTGCGTTCTTCCTGTGCATACGTTGTGTTTGGTGTTTATTCTCTAGTCTTCCTTTTGTGTTGGCCAAGGCCCGTCTGTCCCCTGCTTGAGAAATTAGCGAGAGTGCTCTAATCAGATAATGCAGCCACTCACCCCATTAAGACTCACTCTAACATGCTGCCCTTCCTCGTGTTGTTCAGTTTGCTGATTGGAACTGAGAAACCCACTCACCCAAACAAGGACGCAGGCTTTTTCATTATTATTATTATTATTATTTTTAACCTACACTTGTTCCTAATATAAAGAAGTTTCTGGTTATTTACTGGAAGCCTGAGGCTTTCAGGTACTTGTGTTATTAATGGTTGTTAGGGACGGGTACACTAATGGACAGGTTGTGTTCCAGTAATTAGACTGTTTACAGGACAGGGGGAGAGAGTTGGCTACAGTCAGACCTGACAACACATCCACACTGGAGAACAAGTCAGTTTGTCTTATTCATCCCAGATCAAATTCAGTGTGGTGGTAGTGAGGTTTCTATGTAGTGTGGTCTCTCTATGTCGTGTGGTCTCTCTGTAGTGTAGTCTCTGTGTGTAGTGTGGTCTCTCTCTGTAGTGTGGTCTCTCTCTGTAGTGTGGTCTCTCTATGTAGTGTGGTCTCTCTGTAGTGTAGTCTCTCTGTGTAGTGTGGTCTCTCTCTGTAGGGAGGTCTCTATGTAGTGTGGTCTCTTTATGTAGTGTGGTCTCCCCTCTCAGATGGTCTGTAGACGGCTCGCTGACTCACCCAACGGTGTCGTCTCCTAGACTGATGCTAATGTCTCTCCTAAAGCAGACATATCGCTCATATCCATACTGACATTTACCAAGCCTCGGCTTCCGGCCTCTTATTGGGCCCTGCGCAGGACCGGTCAGTCTGAAAGGTCAGTCCGGATACCTCCCCCTCTCTCTCTCATGCGTTATTGCATTTATCTGCCTTCTCCTCAGTCATTCATATTCATCTGATCACCCACAAAGGTCATATTCAGAACTTAGAACAGCAAACAGCTCCATGGAGATTAGCGGGCTCCGGTACTGTTGTCTGATATTGAGCGCGTCGGGCCGTGCAAGGCTTGATTGGGGCGGGTGTTTGTTTGTGTCTTATCGTGTGTTATCTAAGGCTGAACGGGAAGTCGCAAGTCAACAGATGCATTCACTGATTCACTGTTGATTGTAATGCTCAGCATTCAATCATTCAGCTTGTCAGTCAACTAGCCAACCAACCAATCTAGCCAGATAGCCAGCCAGCCAACCAGCCAGCCATATAGATTTACATTTAGTCATTTAGCAGAAGCTCTTATCCAGAGCGACTTACAGTAAGTACAGGGACATTTCCCCCCAAGGCAAGTAGGGTGAAGTGCCTTGCCAAAGGACACAATATCATTTAGCACGGCCAGGAATCGAACCGGCAACCTTCTGATTAATAGCCGGATTCCCTACCCGCTCAGCTATCTGACTCCCCAGTAGCCCCCCGCCCAGCTGACGTGTCCTGTGTCTCTCCCACCCCCCTCAGGTCCAGAGGGGCTAGGCTTCAGTATCACCTCCAGGGATGTCCCCATCGGAGGCTCCGCCCCCATCTACGTGAAGAACATCCTGCCGCACGGCGCCGCCATTCAAGACGGCCGCCTGAAGGCCGGGGACCGCCTGCAGGAGGTAACGCCAAACAGGAAACTGTCAAGGCTTGTCTGTGACTTCACTTCCTGACCCAGGCCACTTCACCTATCCTACGCTAGATACCCACGTTTACTCTACAGCCTACTCTCTCTGCTCCCTGCATGCTGGTACTGTCAGCACCAGTCCTATGATGTCACTATAAACCTGTCAGCCGTCAAACACTAGGTGACATTAGCCAGCCAGTGTGCCAGGGACACAAAGCTGGAGTGCATGAGCGCGTACAGTCTGACCCAGACCTCCTGGGGCGGCCAGCCCATTCACCCAGACTTCCTGGGGCAGCCAGCCCATTCACCCAGACCACCTGGGGCAGCCAGCCCCGTTCACCCAGACCTGGGGGTTCATGTCAAGGAGGATCGCATGGGCTGGTTTACCTACAGTGCAGCCAGACTGACATGAAAATCACAGACTCTTTAAAATACACACACGTAATTCCGAATGGCTCCCTGCTCGGAAATAGTGCATATCCAAAGTGGTTGATTGTTTACAAATGTTTCTGCCTGTCTCCCTGGCTGCCTGTCTCCCTACCTGCCTGTCTCCCTGTGTGCAGGTGAACGGGGTGGATCTGAACGGGCGGAGCCAGGAGGAGGTAGTGGCTCTGCTGCGAGCCACGCCCATGGAGGGCACCGTGTCCCTGCTGGTCCTGCGCCCAGACGACCCCCTGCTGCCCCGGGAAGTGGTCAGTGGACTCTTTCTCTCTCCCTCCCTCTGTCTCCATCCATCCCTCTCTCTCCTCCTCCCCTCTCTCTCTCTCTCTCTCTCTCTCTCTCCCTCCATTCCTCTCTATCTCTTTCGCCCTCCCTCCCTCTCACACAGGCAGGGAGGGAGGGAGGGAGGGTGTATCCTGTCAGGGACTGCAGTATCATCCTGCCCTCCGTGACCCTGCAGCCATTAAGAACTCTGTCCCCTCAGGATCTCAGATGGATAGAGAACAAGCTCCCTCCATATCCACACACACACACACACACACACACACACTCTACACACACACAAACTCTTCAGGGGTTGGCCACTCTTCTATCTGACACTGGGTACACATAATCCCTTTTACACACACACACACACACACGGTGCAATGTGGATGTGTGAACCATTATATGGGGTGACTTTCTCTGTCTGGAGCCAGATGGTGTGGGCAGCGTCCTCATCCTCCCTCTGATCCCCTGGCTGACAGCCCTAGTCACCTGCTCACCTGGTCACCTGCTCACCTGGCTGACAGCCCTAGTCACCTGCTCACCTGCTCACCTGGCTGACAGCCCTAGTCACCTGCTCACCTAGTCACCTGCTCACCTGCTCACCTGGCTGACAGCCCCGGTCACCTGGTCACCTGGCTGACAGCCCCAGTCACCTGGTCACCTGATCACCTGGCTGACAGCCCCGGTCACCTGGTCACCTGGCTGACAGCCCCAGTCACCTGGTCACCTGCTCACCTGGCTGACAGCCCCGGTCACCTGGTCACCTGGCTGACAGCCCCAGTCACCTGGTCACCTGATCACCTGGCTGACAGCCCCGGTCACCTGATCACCTGGCTGACAGCCCCAGTCACCTGGTCACCTGATCACCTGGCTGACAGCCCCAGTCACCTGGTCACCTGATCACCTGGCTGACAGCCCCAGTCACCTGGTCACCTGGTCACCTGCCTGACAGGCTGGCACAGCTGCCTTCACTCTGAACCTCGCTGCCAGCCACACCCCTCACCCTAACCCACTCATAAGGGCTGGACCACCAGCCACACCCCTCACATTAACCCACTAATAGGGGCTGGACCACCAGCCACACCCCTCAGATTAACCCACCAATAGGGGCTGGACCACCTGTGGGATGGTGACCTCACATCCTCTACTGTCATGCTCCAAACAAACAAACAAACAACACACATTTAGAAGGGAAGTGGGTTAGGTGTGGTAGCACAAGTGTCATGTCCCGGTTGTTGTTTTATTTCGACCGGATCAAACTGATCCATAGTTTATATCAGCTTATGGTGCAAATTTAGGATTCAGAGGGAGCAAAGAATGGAGCATGTTTTATCTAGCATCTCCAGCCTTTGGCGTGTGTGTGTGTGTGCGTGTGCATGTGTGTGCGTGTGTGTGTGTGATAGCTGTTCTTTCTCTTCACTCCTCAAGCGTGACACGATTAAAAATCCCATCATGGAGACACACAGTCCTAATCATCTCTCCCTCCCTCCTCCTCCCTCTGTCTCCCTCTTTCCCCTCCATCTTGGCCTCCCTCCTGATAACTTCCCAGGGTGCGTGTGGAAGGAGACATGGCACAGCGCTAACGCTTCATTGCTTCTCTTGTCACATTAGCATTCTTCTCTCCCTCTCTCCCTCTCTCTCTGCCTATGTCTCTCTGCCTCTCTCTCTGCCTCTCTCTGCCTCTCTCTCTGCCTCTCTCTGCCTCTCTCTGCCTCTCTCTCTCCCTGTCTCTCTGCCTCTCTCTCAGCCTCTCTCTCTCTCTCTCTCTCTCTCTCTCTCTGCCTCTCTCTCTGCCTCTCTCTCTCTCTCTCTCTCTCTCTGCCTCTCTCTCAGCCTCTCTCTCTGTCTCTGCCTCTCTCTCCCTCTCTCTTTTTTCCCTGTGCCCCTTCTCCCTCTCTCTCTCTCTCTCTCTCTCTCTCTCTCTCTCTCTCTCTCTCTCTGCCTCTCTCTCTGCCTCTCTCTCTGCCCCTCTCTCTCTATGTCACACACACAGACACACACTCACACACCACTGTGCTGTAGGCAGGGGCTTTCATGGATCTCAATAATCCATACAAGTATGTTCATAAAATCCTGATTAGGAGTGCCAGGCTCTACTGGTGACAGATATTGCAAATAAAGCAGGTTGGAAAACATGCCATTGTCTGGCTGTCACACACTGGGGGTTGTGTGTGTGTGCGCTTGTGCGTCTGTGCATGGGTGTGTGTGTGTGTACATGTATGCACGTGTGTTTTTCTACACACACATAGCACACCGTAGATCCACATGTTGTCCGATTTACTTTCTGTCTGTTTGCTCGGTGAAGTTTAACCTCCGAGCTGGACGTCACAGTGACATCACACGCTATCTGTCCTGGTCAGAAGCTGAGGTCATTTATCCAGTTTAGATACAGTGCCTTTGGTAGAGGTTCTAGCAACATCTCCAGTAGTTTGGTTTCTCCTCGTGAGGGGGGTACGTGGGTGGAGTGAGTCTTTGTGTGGTTTCATCAGTTGGCCTGGATGAGTGTATGGTGGCATACACTCATCACCTGGTTGAGGGGTGGACCCCCCTGGTGGGCTGGAGGGGTTATGTTATATCGGTCCTTGTTATTTACTTCCGTGCCTCTACTATTTGAATGTTGCTTTGGGTCGGATCAAACCATCGGCCAAATGAAGGAAAGTAGTCAGGAAGGTAATGTACAAAGAAGTTGAGGAGTGATGTTTCACAGAAGGTTGATGAGAGAGTGAGAAGGAAAGAGAGGCAGAGGGAGGGAAAGAGAGAGAGACAGAGATAGAAGAGAGAGATTGAGGCAGCGTGTTGCGATGAGCATCTCAACCATTAAAAAGCAATCGTCATGGAAGCGACAGCGACAGAATGTTGTTGAGACCCAACCTGTACTTGATGAAAAGCTCACCTCTGTACTGCTCGGGGGGTATAACACTAACGCACCACTCAGCAGCCCCTCCCTGTCTTGTGCATCTTGAATTATTCATCTCTGCAGACGCAATTACCCGCTACGCTAATACCGGGGATCGGCAGGAGAGACGTTAAAAGCTCTCTCTCTGTCTCTCTCTCTCTCTCTCTCTCTTCTCACTCGATCACTCACACACACACACACATACACACAATCTCAAACACACACACACAATTCCGACATGTAAACACAGAGGCCGACTGCAGCTTCCGCCATCGGAGCGTTATCGCCTGCGTTTACAGTCAGGAAAATAAGTATTTGAACACCCTGCTATTTTGCAAGTTCTCCCACTTAGAAATCATGAAGGGGTCTGAAATTGTCATCGTAGGTGCATGTCCACTGTGAGAGACATAATCCCCCCAAAAATCCACAAATCACAATGTATGATTTTTTTTACTATTTATTTGTATGATAAAGCTGCAAATAAGTATTTGAACACCTGAGAAAGTCAATGTTAATATTTGGTACAGTAGCCTTTGTTTGCAATTACAGAGGTCAAACGTTTCCTGTAGTTTTTTACCAGGTTTGCACACACTGCAGGAGGGATTTTGGCCCACTCCTCCACACAGATCTTCTCTAGATCAGTCAGGTTTCCGTCCTGTCGCTGAGAAACACGGAGTTTGAGCTCCCTCCAAAGATTCTCTATTGGGTTTAGGTCTGGAGACTGGCTAGGCCACGCCAGAACCTTGATATGCTTCTTACGGAGCCACTCCTTGGTTATCCTGGCTGTGTGCTTTGGGTCATTGTCATGTTGGAAGACCCAGCCTCGACCCATCTTTAATGCTCTAACTGAGGGAATTTTGTTCACCAAAATCTCGCAATACATGGCCCCGGTCATCCTCTCCTTAATACAGTGCAGTCGCCCTGTCCCATGTGCAGAAAAACACCCCCAAAGCATGATGCTACCACTCCCATGCTTCACAGTAGGGATGGTGTTCTTGGGATGGTACTCATCATTCTTCTTCCTCCAAACACGTTTAGTGGAATTATGACCCCAAAGTTCTATTTTGGTCTCATCTGACCACATGACTTTCTCCCATGACTCCTCTGGATCATCCAAATATGTCTCTCACAGTGGACATGCACCTACGATGACAATTTCAGACCCCTCCATGATTTCTAAGTGGGAGAACTTGCAAAATAGCAGGGTGTTCAAATACTTATTTTCCTGACTGTATCTCCCAGCATGCACCTCTGTGTGCGCTCACCGCTGAGAGCGACGCGCCCCGAACCACCGTTCGTGAGCAGAGATTGCTCTTCACCTTCCTCTCCTCCCGTAACCAAGGCGATGTCCTGCCTGAGAACATGGCGTTGACGGGGGAGGAAGAGACCGGATGCCCGACCGGACGTGTGTCACCCTTCACTCAACTGGTGAGCTGTGAGTCCAGAGATCTGGCATGCAGGTGGCAACATATTTTTCCAAACACCTTTTTCCAACCTTTGGAACCTTTTTGCAAAAATGCTTAAAAAAAATATATATATATTTTAGAATTTCTTCAAAAAAATATATAGTATATATAAGTATATAAGTATAAAGAAATATTAGAAAAATATTTTTTATATATATTATATATACAATATATAAAAATATTTTTTATATATACATATAAAGGTTGTAGTAATGGCTACTTGAGTATATTTCAAAGCCCAAACTTCTTTACTTTAACTTGAGTAAAAAAGTCTGCACCCCATGGGAACGTGGACTGGTCATAACTCTATTCTTCGACTTAAACGTCGCAGACGCTACATCCTAACCGATATCCCTCCCTCTTAACCGATATCCCTCCTTCCTAACCGATATCCCTCCCTCCTAACCGATATCCCTCCATCCTAACCGATATCCCTCCATCCTAACAAATATCCCTCCTAACCAATATCCCTCCATCCTAACCGATTTCCCTCAATCCTAACCGATATTCCTCCATCCTAACCCATATCCCTCCATCCTAACCCATATCCCGCCATCCTAACCCATATCCCTCCATCCTAACCCATATCCCTTCATCCTAACCCATATCCCTTCATCCTAACCGATATCCCTCCATCATAACCCATATCCCTTCATCCTAACCCATATCCCTCCATCCTAACCGATATCCCTCCATCATAACCCATATCCCTTCATCCTAACCCATATCCCTCCATCCTAACCCATATCCCTTCATCCTAACCCATATCCCTCCATCCTAACCCATATCCCTTCATCCTAACCCATATCCCTCCATCCTAACCCATATCCCTCCATCCTAACCCATATCCCTTCATCCTAACCCATATCCCTCCATCCTAACCCATATCCCTCCCTCCTAGTTGACAGACTCCTGCGTCGCACTTTGCCCCAGTTGGGTGCGACTCTAACTCGAAGAGTGGAGAATGAATGGACTCTCACGCACACCATTCCCACACTCCAGTTGACATGAGTGCAATTAAGCAGTATATTAAAG
>NC_090064.1:15702521-15707269 GCF_038355195.1 Osmerus mordax
AGGATTCCAGCGACCGTGTGTTTACTGTGGGCACGGGTGACAGGGAGTGTGTGGGTGTGTGTGTGTGTGTGTGTAAGGGAATAGGGGGCTCTCAGTCTGAAGAGTTGAAAGGAACTTCCACCTGAACGCACGGCTGCACCTTAATAGCCGCACGGCCTCATGGAAATCTACCTTTCTCTGTCTCTCTATCTCTCTATCTCCATCTCTCTCACCTTCTCTCTTTCACTTTCGTCCTATCTCTCTCTCAGACACCGGGCAGAATTCCTTTGAGAGAGAGAGAGAGGGAGAGGTGAGAGGGAGAGGGAGGGGGAGGAGACACAGAGAGACACAGAGAGACACCACACATGCACTCACAGAGAAAAGCCTTTTTAGAATTATTTGCCTTTTTGGAATTATGGAAACTCATGAACACAGTGATGAAGGAGATCTATCAGAATATGAACGACTGTTTGACAGAACATGTTCCAGTCTCGGTGATCCGGTGTGTGCTCTAATCCTCACCAGTGTGTTCACAGCCTTCCACAAAAGCTCGATCGAAGCTCTTATGTTATAAACGATCTCTCAACAAGGAGCCCTTCAGAATTACCAAACTGGAGTTTGGGGGCTTCTTCACCGCAAATCATCTCTGCAAGACACATTGTTGAGACGTCAAATATAGAGACCCCCCCCCCCCCCCCCGTTAGTATTTAGTTATTGAACTCATGGCTGGAACTTATGGACACAAATTAGTAATCAGTATGGGGCTTTAGACACACTGACAGAGACACAACAGTGATGATGTCACAGCTTGTCTTTCTCTACCTCTCTCTACCCCCTCCTCTCTCCTACCTCTTCATATTCTGTCTTCTTTGCTCTCTCTATTATTTACTGATTATTTTTCTTGTGCTCTCCCCCTCTCTCTCCTCCCCTTTCTCTCTCCCTCTCTCTCTCTCTTTCTCACTCTCTCTCGCTCTCTTCCTCTCTCTTCTCCCTTTCTCTCTCTCTCTCTCTCTCTCTCTCTCTCTCTCTCTCTCTCTCTCGCTCTCTCCCTCTCTCTTCTCCCCCTTTCTCTCTCTCTCCTCTCTCTCTCTCTCTCTCTCTCTCTCTCTCTTTCTCCCTCTCTCTCTCTCCCTCTTTCTCTCTCCCCCCCTCTCTCTCTCCTTCTCCTTCCTAACAGCAGCCAGAAGACGATGACCTTGTGTTGACCTCAGACGGGACCAGAGAGTTCATGACCTTGAGATTCCGCTCAACGACTCGGGGTCGGCGGGGCTGGGAGTCAGCGTCAAGGGAACCGCTCCAAGGAGGACCACGCAGACCTGGGCATCTTCGTCAAGTCCATCATCAACGGAGGAGCCGCATGCAAGGCAAGGAGCTCCACTCCATTGGCTGTTTCTGCTCCACCTCAGACCCTGGGAGATTATTCACGTTCATTCTCGCCGTCAGAATAACCGTAACATGGTCAAGATTGTGCGTAACTACTTAGACATGCATGTATCTGTGTAGGTTGAACCTCAGGCATTTACCAGATATGATCATGTGATCCGTTATGACCGGGGAATTCTTCCTTCCTGTGTGTTGCTCTGAGAGAACTGTCTTCCTGTGTTTTCACTTCAGGACGCTAGACTGCACGTTAACGACCAGCTGATCGCCGTCAATGGCGAGTCGTTGCTAGGGAAGACCAACCAGGAAGCCATGGAAACGCTGCGCAAGTCCATGTCGACGGAGGGCAACAAGCGAGGGATGATCCAGCTATCGTCGCCAGGAGGGTTGCCAAGGGCAACGAGGTAAAGGATGAGGGGGTTGAATTATGCAAATTAAGGCCAAGTTTAATTTGTGGGATGATGAGGGAGATGAGATTTAATGGGTTGGCCTTGGCATGGTGGAAAAGTTCTGACTTCAAATGACCTTTCCCCCCTTTTGTCCTCTCTCTCTTAGTCCTCTATTCCAATTTTATTCTCTCCCCCCACTCACTCTCTCTCTATAATATATATATATATTTATATATATATATATATTTATCTGTATCCCTCTCTCTCCGTCTCGGTGTCTCTCTCTCTCTGCGATCGTCCACTCAGAATGGAACCATGCACCTCCTTGACCGCTGACAGACAGACAGAGAGAGAGAAGGACACTAACCCTCTTCTTAACCAGGTTCTTGACATTCTAAAGACATCTGGGCATCTCGCCTAGCTGCTTCGTGTGTTCCTATAACAGGCTGCTTCTCACAGATAGGCCAACACGCACAGCTTCACACCCTGTACCACAGTCTTCCCCAGGATCTCCACATCCGTGTTTCTGCTCTGAGACAGCCGTAGTGGTGGATCTGCAGTTTGTCAGGTTAGTGAGCAGATAAGGAGCTATGATTTTAAACAGGTGAGTGTAATTTAGCAGTTGTTATCGGGCCACAGCAGAGGCAAGAGGATCCAGTATAATTCAGCTGATAGGATGAAAGATGCAGTGATAAGGACCTGCTTCATGAAACATCCACTCCCAGAATTCCACCCCACGGACATTGAGCAGTTTGAGCTTGTCTTGTATGCGGGAGAATGATCGTTTATCTCTAGGGTTGCAGTGAGAAAATAGAGTTGGTATTTGTTGTTTGTGAGAATGTTTCGATATCTTCCAGTAGGTTGACTCAGGCCACAAACATGCACACACAACACTACACACATTCACACACACTCACACACTCTCACATCTGGATCCGCCAGAGGCAGCCTGTGATTTGAGATCAGCTCTGATTAGTTGTGGTGTGTGTCTGATTGGTGTGTGAGTCCTGTGGCGGTGTCAGGAAGAACCTCACTCTGGTACCCCCCCCCCCCCGCTCTGCCCCCCCACACACACACACACTCACAACACACCACTCTCACAAACACACACACACACACTCCTGTCAGGATGTCTGAGGGCAAGGACACCTGTCCCTCACAGACGGCCCCAGAACCAAGGTTACTGCTATCAGTCTGCAGTCTCACTTAATCCTAGCGAGAGAGGAGAGAGAGGGAGAGAGGGAGAGAGAGGGAGAGACAGAAAGAGGGAGAGAGACAGAGGGAGAGAGAGGGAGAGAGAGGGAGAGAGAGGAGAGTGAGGAGAGAGCGAGAGAGAGAGAGAGAGAGAGAGAGAGAGAGAGAGAGAGAGAGAGAGAGAGAGAGAGAGAGAGAGAGAAGCTAAAAGTGAGAAGCCTGAAGGGGAGCAGTTTAATACTGTTGGAGAGATAAAGAGAAAGTGGGGGTGACGGGGGGGGAGGGACGGGGGTGACAGAGGGGCGAGGGGACGGTGGGGGGAGAAGGAAGGGGGGAGGTCAGACTGTTTGTCAGTCCTTCAGCAGCAGGATCCTGTCTCCTGTCATCCTCCTCCCAACCTGTGGTCAGGTAGGTAGTCAGTCAGGCTGGAGGGGTGTGTGTGGAGTGGGAGGGGGTGGGAGGGATGTGGGTGAGGGGTGTGGGGGGTCAGTTCTTTGAGATGTGCCCAACGATGACTAACTTTTTTTACTGTGTTTTTCCTGTGTCCTTGGATGTTGTGAGGGCTTATGGCCACACACACACACACCCACACACACACACACCACACACACACACACCCACAGATTCTTAGTAACAGCCCTTGTGAGGCCGGTCTGGAGGTAGATGGTCTATTCTCAGACTACATAACTAAGCCCAAGCGAGGAGCCTTGTGTAGAAACACACTTCACATGAAGGACTGGCCAGTGTGTCCTTGTCCACCTAAAAGAGGTTTGAACAAACACATGGCTATAGCTTGGAGGGCCCTCAACAGCGCCCTGCATACAGATAACCTGCATGTGCTCTGTTAGATGTAGAAGAGCTGGTTTGGAACCAGGTAACGTGCAGCAACGAACAATATTATCCTCAGACAATGAAGAAGTACTTTTGGTCCAATGACAGAACATTGAGCTTTTGGAGTTTAGGGATTGTGGTTGGATTCCAGTTACGCAGATACTTGTGTTGTGTCAAAATAGTGTGAAACTGCAGTGTTTGAAGTGGTCTCTGATAACTGGAATATTCCCATGCTTGAGGGAGTGTAGTTTTGACCCAGATAGGCAAGTAATATGATTGGTCACTTCAATTTACATTTGAAGCATTATAATTTAATCAATGCTTCAGAGAATTTGTCATTTCTCTGGTTATCTGCATTCCATTAATATATTGTCACATGCGTTCAAGCAATTAAATTCTAGGAAAGTCATTTCAATTCAATTAATTGTTATCGGTACTTTAAAACACTCGTCTTTCTGCTGTGGTAGATTTTTCTGTCCTACATAGCAGCACATTATTCCACCAGAAACCTCCTCAATTACCTCGGAACTTCAGCACCTTTGTTCATATAAACAGTATTAATAAAGGTATTTCTGCTTTGCAGAGAAATGCCTCAATTATTAATTTACAGTTTCTCAATAGAAGGGTTCAGAGAGGATCAATGTGCGTGGGCTAATTTTGATCATGCAGGTCCAGTGCCTTCCACTGCGGGTCAGTTCACAGTCTCTGCTGAGCGCTGGAAGGACTTTACTTGACGGACACAATCGTCTTTTTCCACAACCTTCTACCTAACATGGTGGTAAATTGCGGTGCAGAATATTCTGTTCTCAATACAGATCACATATTTATGCCTATAAATATGAATACATATGTATAGGTATAAATATGTATACCTGTATCAAGACTACTGAAGATTCCAGATGCTCTACAGTTGTTTTGCAGTTTCCGCATCAGATGTAAAATTCATGGACGTGTGTGGTGTGTCGATCTGTCTGT
>NC_090064.1:15707469-15749969 GCF_038355195.1 Osmerus mordax
GATGGATGGATAAAGGTAGAGAGAATGATAGAGGTTTTAATTGCTCTGCCCAGCCAACTCTACAGGGGAAACACTGAACCTGCCAGCCCTCTCTTACATCTGCCACCTGCGAACAAACACAACCAACAAAACCAAGAGAGAGGGAGATACAAAGAGTGGAGGGAGAATATTTCTAGCCTATACCTTCCAGTTCATATTTCCAAAACGTCGGACCTGTCGATAGCCTGAGTCCTTGTCAAACCCTCCAGAACGTTCTGCTGCGGTACCCGTGTGTCTCCTGGCTATGAGCTCATGCCCAGCTGCTGTCGTCCAGCGCTGGGCGGGCTGACAGCCAGGCCGGGGGAGATGTGTTCAGGTGCTGTCTAACACCGGGTGATGGAGGATCGCACGGGGACGGGAGCTCACAGTGCTTAGGCCGGACTGCAGGCAGGGGGCCGGGCTGGGCTGGGCTGGGCCCTGACATGCTGTGGAGGGGGCTGGGGAGGCTGGGGGATCTGGGCGTCCATGCGTTGAGCTGTGGCTGGCTGAGGTGTGGCTCTCCACAGGCTCCTGGAGGGAGGCCTCATGTCAATAACTCACGTACACACACACACGCACTCATGCGCACCTACACACCTACCTGGCGATCGTTCCTCACCTCGCCTCTCAGAGAAACCTCCCCCTCCCTCACCTCCCCCCAAACACTTCAGACCTGCCTTGAGAAGAGCACTTCCTCCCCCTCACTGGGTGTCATTTGGAGGTGAGGAAAATGAGAGACAGAGGAAGAAGAGAACACAGAGACCTGAACACGCCTTTCCAGCACAAACCACTTCCTCACGTGCCAGTGTGCAGCTTGACACATTTAACTTTGCGTTGAAACCGGGATGAGTTGTGGAGAGAAAGTGTGGGCCGTGCGTGTGCCTCCCAGCTATCCTCTGTGCTAGTTAAATTTGGATGAGGAGACTTTGAACAGCGAGAGAAGCATCTGCTCGGAATAGCAGAAATAGCTTTTAAATGCTTCTTAGGAATGAGAATGTATTATACAAATGGAATGGGCATACTGTCAGAACTAGGACACGCTCGCACACACATTTCACACACACATTTCACACACACACACACACACACACACACACAGTTTATCTCATTGTGAGGTTGAACACGGTAAAGTTATGATTTACTTATTTGCTGAATATCTGAGATTGTTATGTTTTTTGTTCACACTTTTTACTACATCTTTTAGTTGAGTTAAGGTGTCATAGCAACCGTGTGTTTTTGTGTGTGTGTGTGCGCATGTGTGCATGTGTGTGTGTGTTTGCGCATATGTGAAGCCAAGCATTACCAAGCCACACAAGGCTAGCATGTAAGCTGACAGTCAAACAGCCAGGGTCAGTCTCCACCCACCCACTCCTCTCCACCCCCACCCTCACCCCACACTCACCCCTCCCCACCCCCTCTGCATCACTCTAATTGACGGCATCATCCCTCCTCACACACACACACACACACACACACATCCGTAGTCTACCTGTGTGATAGATGTCATCGTCTGTCTGGTGTGCAGCTCTGTGTCTGTGTTGAATGAGTCCAGACAGCCTTCGCTGCAGAGTGAAGGAAATGTAAATTCAGGTTGTGAATCTCCCTTCCTCCCTCCCTCCCCTCCTCCCCCCCCCCCTCACCCGTTCTGTCTCTGCCGCTTGCCAGAGGAATGACATTCAGGAGAGGTTGTTCTTTCTTTCCTCCTGATGATGAGAGGAGAAGAATGAGGGATGCTAAATGAATAATACATCTCTGCTGTCGCTCCGCTCCTCTGTCAGATAGCGTGGGTTGGAGTTGTGTGTGTGTGTGTGTTTGTGTGTGTAGCTGGTCCCACGGGCCAGGGTGAGTGAGGCCTGTCACAGTGATTTGACGGTGGACGGTGGCTTGTTAGGGAGAGACAGAGCCTATTGTCTCTAAGTGGGATAAGACCCAAATCGACATGTAACAGATAAACACGTCTGTTGTTTACATCTAAACATAATAGCAGGGCGAGTCTGCTGAGCACTGGGATGGAGAGAAGCTGTTACTCTGTACAGAATAACTTTTTTGATCTCTCTCTCTCTCTGTCTCTCTCTCTGTCTCTCTCTCTCCTCTCTCTGCCCTGCTCACGTTCTGTCCTCTCATCTCTAATGACCCGTTCAGATCAAGACCACAAGGCCTCTCTCTCCATTTCTCTTCATTCCAGACCAGTGAACATATATACTACAGTTAGCACAACTATACAGCAATAACACCAGTCACAACAGCGTCAAGAACAGAAAACAACAATTTGCAAGACACACTGACAACAAAACCGAAAAACAAATCTCTGTCTCTCTCTCTCTCTGCGTGTGCTTGCGCCTTTGTATCTATTCAGTGAGCATGCGGTGCTTTGGTAGGGAGGGTGTTTACAGACATGTTGTGTGCAGAGCTCTTTGTCTCCTTATGTGTCTGCTGTGATGTCATCTTACTGATAGAAAGTGTGTGTGTCATTGACAGAGAGACACAGAGCATGTTCCCTGACAGATGGATGTATCACTGTTCATCAGCACACCTCCCTCCCCTTCTATCTGCTCTTCAGCTGGAACACTCTCACCTTAATTGCAAATGTTCTCCTCAGCATGCAGATCCCGATGGCCTGCCCTGGCGAGCACAGCCCTTCCTCCTGCTCCTCTCCTCTTTTCCATTAAGATCCAGACAGAGATAAGGACATTCAAAGGGAGCAGGCTGTGGAGAGCCGGGGACCATAGCTGCTCCAGACAGGGAGATATTGAGTGGTGGTGACCCCACCAGAGCATCACAGTTCTGGGCATCACACCCGCTCTCCCCCCCTGTGAACTCTGTGGAAGTGGAGGTGTCCTTGAACAGACAGGGAGCAGTCTCTCTCTCTGTGTGTGTGTGTGTGTGTGTGTGTGTGTGTCAGACCCTGAATGTATTAATCAGATGTTCAGTGCTGGCTTTGGTTCTTCAAACCCTAGTAAGGCTGGGGTGTGAAATGAATATCAATTATGAGATTCTATTAACCGGTTCATCATCAGGTCTTACCTTTCATCAAATCACATTACCATCTCTAAGCCTCCTTTTTGTTTCTCTCCTCCTCTCCTCTCCTCCTCCTCCTCTACTCCTCCTCCTCCTCTCCTCCGCCAGCTCCCTCAGTCCGGACACCGACCCTGATGCGTCGTTCCTCCGCGAGGGCTTCGGTCGCCAGAGCGTGTCGGAGAAACGCACCAAGCAGTTTGGAGACGCCAGTCAGCTGGAGATCATCCAGACCCGCAAGTCCAAGAGCATGGACCTGGGTAAACTGGAAACTAACACACACACACACACACACACCCTGGTGAAATTACTGTCACACACACCCTGGTGAAATTACTGTCACACACACACACACACACACGTACACACACACGCTGTGTTAATATTACTGACTGTCACACACACACAGCTAAAAGCCGTGTACAACCACACACATGTACACCTCCCTCACTAGTCTTTTGCCTGACCCTCTGACCCTGTGCCCAGTCGAGCGTTGGTAAAGGGGGTGTGTGTGGTGTGTGTGTGGTGTGTGTGTGTGTGTGTGGTGAGGAACACAGTGAGGAGGCCCTAAGAGCTCCTCCCACCGGAGGTGACCGGGCTGTGCCTCTCGCATCACTGGGTAATCATGACAGATAAGACACATCCCGTCTCCATGGAGACGCTGGCGCTGGTCGTGTCAGGCTCTCCTGGGGCTGTGTCTGGTCATTCCTGTAAACCCTAAAAGCTCTTTTCTCTCTCTCTCTGTCTCTCTCTGTCTCTCTGTCTCTCTCTCTCTGTCTCTCTCTTTCTGCCTGCTCTCTGTCTCTCTCTCTCTGTCTCTCTCTCTCTCTCTGTCTCTCTCTGTCTCTCTCTCTTTCTGCCTGCTTTCTGTCTCTCTCTGTCTCTCTGTCTCTCTCTGTCCTCTCTTTTTACTGTCTGTCCTTTCTGCCCCGTCTTCTCTCTCTCCCTCTCTCTCTCTCTCCATCTCTCTCTCTCTCTCTCAAGCCCTCTCTCTCTCTCTCTCTCTCTCTCTCTCTCTCTCTCTCTCTCTCTGTGCCTCTCAAGCCCTCTCTCGCTCTCCACCTCGTCAAGAAACTTCCCAGAAAATCAACAGTAGCTCAGTAGCTTACCTCGGTCTGGATAGAGACAAAGAGCTCAGAGCAGAGAGAGGGAGAGAGATGGCAGAGAGAGAGATGACAGAGAGCAGAGAGAGATTGGAGCGAGACAGCAAGCGAGAAGGAGTGATAGAGAGCGAGAGTGAGAGAATGGAGTTGGAGAGAGAGGGAGAGAGAGCAGTGCTCTGTGGCACTGACATATCAGCTCTGTATCACAGGCGATTGCCGTTAATCCGATTATGTTTTCAATATCAATTAAATAGGAGAAGCGATGGCGTGAGGAGAACAGAATGGACAGGAAGATAGACGCTCCCATATCTGCCCAACTTAGCTCTCATAGCAAATGCACACACTCTATCACAGTATCATCAAAAAGCTTCTTAATTGTCATATAGTGCTATCAGCATCTCTCTCTCTCTCTCTCTAATGAGAATAAGAAGATTGATTAAAGCAGCGATCACTCCTGTGTTTAATATGGGCTGATCCCCTGTGAGGGGGGTGGGGGGGGGTGGACGAGGAGAATCATGGCCATCACTTGTCAGTGATGGGTTCGGAAACCCCCGCCACAACTATCGGACACTGAAACCCCCCCCGCACCCCGCTCCTTCTAGAACATTCCCTCTCTGTGTTGTTCCCATGACTACCTCCACAGCACCAGCTTCTGGTCAGCTGGAGTTTACATTTAGTCATTTAGCAGACGCTCTTATCCAGAGCGACTTACAGTAGGTACAGGGACATCCCCCCCGAGGCAAGTAGGGTGAAGTGCTTTGCCCAAGGACACAATGTCATTTTGCACAGCCGGGAATTGAACCGGCAACCTTCTGATTAGTAGCCCGATTCCCTAAGCGCTCAGCCACCTGACTCCCAAAAGTTTAGAAGTGAAAGCAGCAGTCTAGTTCCAGGTCTGAGTCTTCGTCACAGAAGGAGGATTCTGACCAAGCCACACTCCCTTAGATACCGCTTAGACATGTAGCCAGGTTGAGGAGGAAAAGGCAGAAATGATTGCAATGCTGTGTCATTGGGTATCTTCTCTGGCTGGTCGACGGGGTGATTGGTTGTGCCTGGATGAGGTTCAGCGTTTTTCCTCTGACTGTCTTATCTGAAACTATGGAATATATATTGGGGTCTCTCTTTCCATCTATTCCTCTGCGATGCTTTCTCTCTCATTCTCTCTTTCTTTGTCTCTCATTCACTCACTTTTTCACTCACCTACTCACTCACTCACAGAATACTCACACTAGTGGAACAGAACCTTCTCTCAGGCTGTCTTTGCTGTTGTGCTGCGCGGGTACTAACCAATCCCACTTGTTTCTGCTTCCTAACAGTAGCAGACGAGACTAACCTCAACAACAGCACCAAGTGGATAGAAGGTAAGCACCAATCAGAGCTCATCTTACAATTCAACCGCCACTGGACTAGCCAATAGCTCACCACTGACTCGAAAAAGGCCCTAAATGGAGCGATGGGATTGGGTAAGGCATTGGGCCTTGTCTGACCTTATAATTTCTAACTCTCTATGTTTATTATATATATTTTCCTCGGATCATATTGATAAGTCCATATTTAGAAGCACTGATGGAGGTGATTGCAGTGTGATTGCTGTGTTGTTGAGAGCCAGGGTCTTACTGTCATTCAAAAGCTTGTGGCTTTCTGAACACCAGGGATGGAAAACAACCGTGTTACTCATGAGGAGAGAGGGAGCAAGGAGGGAGGGGGGGAGGGGGAGGGGGGGGGGGGGGGAAGGAGGGAGGGAGGGGGGGGAAGGAGGGAGGGGCGGAAGGAGGGAGGGAGCAAGTCCTTGAAATGGAAAGACCCTCATTGCCAGTTAGCTTTGGAGCATGACTGCAATGAATCTGTCGTTGTCAGTTGGTTGTGGGGCTCAGTCGATACATGATATCTATTCAGTGAGCATGCGGTGCTTTGGTAGGGAGGGTGTTTACAGACATGTTGTGTGCAGAGCTCTTTGTCTCCTTATGTGTCTGCTGTGATGTCATCTTACTGATAGAAAGAGCGTTAATGTGCTTTCTTTCGTTGCAATATTTTTTACTTCCATATCTTCCCCTAGAAAAACCCTTAAAAACAAACGACATGAAAGATGAAACGAAATAAAATTACATCAAAAAAGTGAGTCTTGAAACTACAATGAATGTAGTTTCTGAGAGAGTTGAGGAGGGTTGATCTGACTCACGGGGAGCAGACGTCAGGGTCGACACACAGCACACCCTCCTCCGTGACTCAGCTCATCTGACGTGCAAAACACCTGAGTCACCCTCCGCGTCACGGCAACGCTGCCAAGCCCCGACGGTGACCGTGCCAACACGCCGCTGATTAACGGTGACACCGTAAACGGCGACCCCAGTAGGGAGCATCCTCTCTCCTCCACTGATGAGCCGGCCCGGACCCGGCAGATCCCTCTACCCAGGGACGGCTCATCCTCCCTGGGATACCAGGACACAGCCTGGAACTATTTTTAGCTTAATTACCCATTCAACACTTAGCTTAAGCCACCTCCTTGCGCTGAATACATTAGGTTTAATGGAGCCCCCATCCATACACCAATCTTTGCATGTGAGGGGCAGGTGGGGGGGGGGGGTTGAGGGGCGGGAGGGGGTCTGGTTTAGGTGGGGTAATGATTCTCCGGCCGCTCCCCTCTGTAATAACCACCATCTGATTTATTCATGGCAGTTTGCGATACCTCCTTTAGGGTTTAATGATAATCGCTCTTCTCCAATCAAGTGTCCTGGTTGCCTTTGGTTTCATCTTGTTAGGAATATATTACACATCTTTATCTTCCTTCCGCTGTTGCGATGCCTGGCTGGCGGTCTGTGTGTGTGGGGGGGGGGGGGGGGTGTGGGGGGGGGTGTGTCGGGGTGGGGGGGTGTCAGGGTGGGGGGGGTGTGTGTGGGGGTGTGTGGGGGTGTGTGTGGGTGGGGGTGTGTGTGGGTGCTAGTAAGTGTGTGTGTTTACTCGCGGGTGTAAATCTAAGTGCCTTTTTTGTTTTATTTTTTATTTCCAATCGTCCTCTGTGTGCTCAAAGTGACTAACCTTTGTGTGTGTGTGTCTGTGTGTGCTTGTGTGTGGGTGTCTGCAGTGGGGAATACACATTATTCTTCTTCTCTTCCTCAAAGGCTGGGTGAGGGGTAGAGGTGTGTGTGTCTGCAGTGTGATTGGAATCATATAATAGACTGACATATGGAGAGCTGTCAGTCAAACTGCCACTGGAGGATTCTGGGAAGAGAACAAAAACCAAGGCAGGATCCAATTGGGAGCACGCGCACACACACGCACACACACGCGCACGCACGTACACACACACACACACACACACCAACTAGAAACAATGGCATTAGGAGTGTGGTGCAGCACAGAGCCGGTCACTGGAGCCAGAATCATTCCCGAGTGAAGTCCCCTTCACCGACATACGGAACATTCTGTGTGTTTCTCTTCCTCCACGGGGGCGTTGCAGGTGCGAGGGGAGGGGGAGGGGGTTATTCACGGTATTCATCTCAGTTTCTGCCCGTCCCCTTGTCTGTCCTTCATGGACGCGGGCGCCGCTTTAGAGAACTGGACCTCCATGACTGTCCCTGGGACCCAGGTGCCTGCCACAATGAGAGAGCATCTTTCACTGTCGTATAAAAGGAGCTCGGTAATCAGAGAGACGCCCTGTCAGACTAGTAAACACATGTCCTGTTTCAGGGACTGGACAGGGCCCCCAACCACGCTGACATTTCAGACACACAGTAAAAGATTTCATAGCAAAGAGGGGGCACTCGCCATTGGCTTACCGCACTGTTGCTTTGTGGGATTGATTGTGTGGTAGTATTGTTAGCCCTTCTGGAGTGGATCTGATCTGTTCATGTTTTATTAACTTTGATTGGGTAGAAGTGGGAAGGCAAAGTAGGTTTGTGCAACGTTTCAATTTACCACCCCCACCCCCACCCCCACCCTGGTGGCCAACATGGGAGGGTGAGAGGTGCTGCCCTGGGTCAGGAGAGGCTAACATGGGAGGGTGAGAGGTGCTACCCTGGGTCAGGAGAGGCTAACATGGGAGGGTGAGAGGTGCTGCCCTGGGTCAGGAGAGGCTAACATGGGAGGGTGA
Organism: Osmerus mordax; assembly: GCF_038355195.1. Lineage (NCBI taxonomy): Eukaryota > Metazoa > Chordata > Actinopteri > Osmeriformes > Osmeridae > Osmerus > Osmerus mordax. The sequence continues at coordinate 15,715,696 of NC_090064.1, forward strand.
GAGGTGCTGCCCTGGGTCAGGAGAGGCTAACATGGGAGGGTGAGAGGTGCTGCCCTGGGTCAGGAGAGGCTAACATGGGAGGGTGAGAGGTGCTGCCCTGGGTCAGGAGAGGCTAACATGGGAGGGTGAGAGGTGCTGCCCTGGGTCAGGAGAGGCCAACATGGGAGGGTGAGAGGTGCTGCCCTGGGTCAGGAGAGGCCAACATGGGAGGGTGAGAGGTGCTGCCCTGGGTCAGGAGAGGCCAACATGGGAGGGTGAGAGGTGCTGCCTGGGTCAGGAGAGGCTAACATGGGAGGGTGAGAGGTGCTGCCCTGGGTCAGGAGAGGCCAACATGGGAGGGTGAGAGGTGCTGCCCTGGGTCAGGAGAGGCTAACATGGGAGGGTGAGAGGTGCTGCCCTGGGTCAGGAGAGGCCAACATGGGAGAGTGAGAGGTGCTGCCCTGGGTCAGGAGAGGCTAACATGGGAGGGTGAGAGGTGCTGCCTGGGTCAGGAGAGGCTAACATGGGAGGGTGAGAGGTGCTGCCTGGGTCAGGAGAGGAGTTCCGGGTCCTAACTCAGCCCAGAGACACTGACGGATGCCACTGTCCATGGGAAAGGTCATAGGTCATGGGGACCTAGGGATGACTAGACCACCAGTGTTGTTTTTTGGCTTTAACAGGCCTAAAAACGACTTACACATACAACCACATCACACACACACCTGTACCTAACCAGTGTCCCAGTCATTGCCTATCCCCCCCTCCCCCCCCCCCCCCCCCCCCCCCCCTCTGTCCTCGTCCTGTCTAACTGACCTTCTCCTTTGAGAGTCTGTCCGAGGCAGCAGGTTCAAACAGGATGTTGCTGGCTAATCACTTCCTGCTGCAGGCTTGCTTGGTTAAGGGATAAAGAGCAGATTAGAGGAGGTTCAGCCAGTGAGCTTGTGAAACTGCTACCGGTCCTGAAAATGATGATGGCAGAGCCAAACACAAACTGTATGGATTACTGCACTGGCCTGGCAGGCTGCCTTCTATACTACCTCCCCTCCACCCCCTCACCATTCCTTCTTCTGTTAATACCCACGCTATTATTATCACCTGTAATCATTTACACATACTCACTCTCTCTCTCTCTCTCTCTCTCTCTCTCTCTCTCTCTCTCTCTCTCTCTCTCTCTCTCTCGCTCCTGTGTAACACATGTCTATCAAAGGGTGGTATTCAATAAGAGCTGCTGTAGCAGATTGGTAAGTGTTTTCTTTGGGTGATGGGGGTTTATTTATTCGCACTAATCTGTATTTGGCTCAGTGTCCGTCCATCCAGAGATCCGCTGCATGAGCACTGTAGCCATGAGACACGCTCCATTTAGACTCCCTCAAACAAGTCAGGAGAGTTATTGATGACACAGTGGAGCGTGTGTGTGTGTTTATGAAAGCTTGTGTGTGTGTGTTTACATGATTTGAACGGACCACGCTACAGCGTTCTGTTTAGAGAGCCGTCCAGGTGAGGGGAGAGAGAGGGGGGAGGGAGAGGGGGGGAGAGGGGAGACAGAAGGGGAGAGAGAGGGGAGAGAGAGGGGAGAGAGGGGGGTGGAGAGGGGGGGAGAGGAGGGGAGAGAGAGGGGGGGAGAGGGGAGAGAGAGAGAGAGGGGGGGAGAGAGAGAGAGAGAGGGGGGGAGAGAGAGAGGGGGGGGAGAGAGAGAGAGAGAGAGGGGGAGAGAGTGGGGGGGGGGAGGAGAGGGGGAGAGAGTGGGGGGGGGGAGTAGAGGGGGGTTGGGGGGAGCAGAGAGAGGGGGCAGAGAGAGGAAGACATTAACACTGAGAGCAGTCAAAAGGAACCAGGCTGAAAAGGCAGAATGCTCACAACTACAGAGACCCTGAGAAGACAATACTGGTGTGTGGGTCCCTTAGACAGCCACACAGCTACTCAGGAAGGACGACTGAAGTGGATGTGTAATTTAATCAACAGCCAATCAGATGCCACTGACGGTTTCCTATAGCCTAATAGTTTGGAGATTCTGATGAACAAGTCTGGACTGAGCGCATCAACAAAAAAAAAATCCATCTCGCTTAGTTGCCCTCAGTAACTGAGGCGGGTTCGTAAGTGAATGAGGGAGGACAGAAAATCAACACGTCCGTGTGTTTACTTCAGGTTGTCGGCTTGGAGAGGAGGAGGAGGTTGCGGGCTCTGGGGATAGCACAGACGCAGGCTGACAAAATGAAATACCAATACCGGAGTCTCGCTCCACTTACATACCCTAAACACACCGCCGGCAGCCATCGGGAAAATAATTACCGCTGTCCGGAGCTTTGGGAGTAGCGAGGTGCTGTCGAGACAGACCACCGCCCGGCAATGTACACAGAGTCGCACAGTCGCTTGTATTCATCAGACAGACAAGTCCTAACATTAACACACTCCTAGTAAAGAATTTATTTATCTACCGGAGAAGATAAGCACGTACAAATTGTTCTGCCGTACAATACCCTTTGAGTTGTGACAGTATGTCGGCTTGCCGTTGCTAGGTTTGTTTAATAATCATTTGCATGTTAATGACATTTACCGCGCATAGATTGGATCCGCTAGCTACCGTATTTTAAGGAGACGAATGGAGTAGAACGTGCCATTGATTATATTGGGTTAGTGAACTGCAGCGTTGGCGCATTAACTGTTCATTTTCTGAATAACGGGGGGGGGGGGGGTTGCTGTGTTTGTGTTGCAGGCATGTGGGGCGTTGACAGGCTTTTGTGGTTAATCTCCAAATCAGACAGGTGGTTACCGTTGTCAACAGTCAAGTATTTAGTTTTTCTGTAGCCTACCTTTTTTTTTTCTATACACAGAAAAGCACTCCCACTTGTTGGAACCCTTTCCGTGATGTTATCGTCCCTATCTCCCACCTGCGTCTTCACACACTCCCTCTATAACCGCTCCTTTGACTTTGAAGGGGATTTCAGATGGTTTAAAAAGTCGCTGTTGCATAACACCCGTCGGACATGAATGGCTAAGCGGCTAGATGGAACTGGTGAGCCGCCATGTTGTAGAGAATGATGGTTGGAGGACGTGCCAGTGCAAATGAAATGGGCAGAGCTGATATGTTTAGTCTACAAGTCGTCTCTCTTTTATCCTCTTGTGCTTTGTACTTCTGCTTCACTCCTACCCTACCCCTGACCACCCAAGGCTCTCTTTATCCTTAACTTGAGCGTAATACTTATGCCTATACAGAACTGTAGTGTTTGACATAGGCCTACGTTTTTAGGCTGGTACCCCTTTAAGGTTTGCCTGTCTACACACACGCACATTCCAGGTGCATGACATCGTTTTCATGAAACTTAATTCATAAACCCTCCTGTTAGAGGACAGAACAATGGAAGCACTATGTATTACAATATTTCTTCAAAGACAGATATGCTGCTTCGTGTTTCCTCACACTCCATTGAATATCCAGCGGTGTCATTTGTTTTCCAAATTAATTTCCAGACTTGCAGTCCTCCCTCTCTTATCGTGGTAAATTACTTGCCAAGTAAACAATTCGGATCATATCTTAGGAAGCTATAGAAACATGTAAATGATGGATGGGTGGATAGATATGAAAAAGCTAAGCCAAGATAAAGTTGGAGACCGTGGTTGTGAGGAAGTAGAAACATCGTTAACGTCCTGTTTTCTTCTGCACCTCCTAGGTTCTTCCACACAGGACGTGGGCCCGTCCTTGGGCCTCAAGAAGTCCAGCTCGCTCGAGAGCTTACAGACCGCCATTGCTGAGGTGACGCTCAACGGGGACGTTACCGTCCACAGGCCGCGCCCGCAGATCGTCAGGGGGCGCGGCTGCAACGAGAGCTTCCGCACGGCGATCGACAAATCGTACGACAAGACCGGCGGTGGCGCTGCTGAGGAGGATGATAAGGGGATGGAGACTGGTGAGTGGCTGGCGGAAGGTTCCAGAAGATACTGTGAGCAACAAAAAAAACACTTAATCTGTCGAGACAAATATCCGTGCTGACATTTCAGTATCTGTACAGAGAATGGACTGTGAGTTCTACTTGTTCGATATACAGGTACATGGTCGGTGAAGTCTCTTCCCCCTATGGGAAGCTGGCAAACAAAAACAAGTTTTCAATCCCAATCTAGATTACGTCCTCATAAATATTTACATACCAAAGCAGTGTAGCAGACAATGTTTTTAAACTGCTCTCCAGGGCTCACAGACATTGTAAGTGCATTACTGTTTATTCCGGTAGGCTACGCAATACACTTCTTTTGTACGACTGCACTTGTGTTGTTTGCCAACACTAGTGAGAATCCTTTGTGGTGGGTACTGGAGTATGTCAGTTCCTCTCACTGCTTAGAGACAGTACACTACTCCTGGGTTAGGGTTGTAAAGGTTATCCACCTGTAATCCACTAAAACAACACGTCCGCATACACAATCGTTTACATTTATTCATTAAGCAGACACTCTTATCCAGAGCGACTTACAGTAAGTACAGGGACATTCCCCCCGAGGCAAGTAGGGTGAAGGGCCTTGCCCAAGGACACAATGTCATTGTGTTGACCTGTGTTGAGGAATCGACCTGGCAACCTTCAGATTACTAGCCCGATTCCCTAACCGCTCAGCCACCTGACTCCCACAATCATTATTAAACGTGTGCTGCATAAAGACGATGTGTATGCCGCTGTTACAAACACTATCGCTTTGCCCCTAAGGAAAACACAACCAACGTCAAGGCCGGGGGATTCCCGGCCGTGCCAAATGACGTTGTGTCCTTCGGCAAGGCACTTCACCCTACTTGCCTCGGGGGAATCGAACCAACAACCGTCTGATTAATAACCCGACTCCCTCACCGCTCAGCCATCTGACCCCCCGGCCTTGACGTTGGTTGTGTTTTCCTTAGGGGCAAAGCGAGTGTTTGTAACAGCGGCATACACATCGTCTTTATGGACCTCACGTTTAATAAGGATTTTGGAAGTGAGGTGGCTGAGCGGTGAGGGAGTCGGGCTAGTAATCCAAAGGTTGCTAGTTCGATTCCCTGTCATGCCAACTGACGTTGTGTCCTTGGGCAAGGCACTTCACCCTACTTGCCTCGGGGGAATGTCCCTGTACTTACTGTAAGTCGCTCTGGATAAGAGCGTCTGCTAAATGTCTAAATGTAAATGTCTAAATGTAAAGCCGTCTAGCTCCTCACGTTCCGTTGCGATGTGGAACCAACCGGTATGTTGTTACTGGAAGAGGGAGGAGGAACACGTCAAACGTTCCTGGGGTTCTCCACTCGCCTCCCTCCTATCTGGTTTGACGGAGTCTGTCCGTGACAGGTGTTTCATGACAGAGACGTATGCCTGGTGCACGTTGACAAGCCTGACATTCTGAGGAAGGTAATATCCCCGCAACACCACAAGAGTAATCGCTGGATATATTTTCTATTCTCCATTAAAGGATTCCATTAAAAACAACTGAGGGGAGATCTGGGGGTGGACGGGGTGGACGTGGAAATGATTTGCCTGAAATACTTTGTTCTCGTACGCTTTCGGCAAACTGCTAAATACTGCCTTATCTCCGAGAAGAAAAATGGGAGAACTGGGTTATTTTCTCTGCCGAGGTATATTGCATTCTACCCCATGATATTCAAATAACTCTGTTTTCAATTTAGATAAAAGGCACCAGCCTCTGCTCGTCACCGAGGTTAATAGTCAAAGTTGACAGATAAGGCGCTGCTTTTTACAACCAGACTTTTATTTACATAAAATTGGAATTGTGGCGTCACCGAGGGAAAATGTGTCCCCGCTAGATATCCCACCAGGCAGAGCAATTCCCTCGTCCCGTCCTCTGTGTTTCATGTTGGGGAGAAAAATAGAGTTCAAATCCTTTCCTTTTTATTGTGGTGGATTGAAAACATTTACATTTAGTCATTTAGCAGACGCTCTTATCCAGAGCGACTTACAGTAAGTACAGGGACATTCCCCCGAGGCAAGTAGGGTGAAGTGCCTTGCCCAAGGACACAACGTCAGTTGGCACGGCCAGGAATCGAACTGGCAACCTTCGGATTACTAGCCCGATTCCCTCACCGCTCAGCCACCTGACTCCTGAAAACAGTAGGTTTGGAGCTCAGTTCCACACGCAGAATTCAGGAAGTCAGAACTTGTGAGATGTCAAGTAATAAAAAAATAAAAAAAATACTAGCATGTCACTCGTCATTAGTGACTCAAAGCTGGAAATTCAGTCCCCAGACCCTGTTTGACTGACGTTGTGCTTGTCTTGTATGTATTCAGGGTTCAGCACCATCTCAGTAAACCTAAGGCAACTGACTTACCTTACCTAATTAGAACAAACACACACACAGCACCCCCAAGGAGAGCCATGATTACAATCTTTAATGTTTTTATCAAAGACTGCATCATTGGACGGCTCAGAATTAGCACCGTGGCCAATCATAGCCGCTGTAACTTACAGGTGCAGTTCAGTTCTGAAATAAGCAGCCTTCACACTTACAAGGATGAAAAGCCACAAAATGAGCTATCTAAGAGTGGTTATATCCACCCAGACCCTGTTAGTCTTATCATATCCCAAAGAGGGAAAGTGACGAATGCTGATAGAATAAGGACACATCGGCATAATTGAATGGGTTTTGACGCGAGCGATTTGCTTTCCATTCTTGTCGCACGCTTCTCCGCAACAAGAATCCATTTCAGTAATTTACTTTTCGAGACAAAAAAAAGCGCTGATAACCGGACGGAATGGGAGGAAACAAATCCGGCGCTCATCCTTTTGTAATGTGAACGGCGAGCCTCTTTCTTTCTCAGTGACTCTGTATTATACGGGTTCGTATGGTTGGATACAAAAAATCCCATCATGGTATCCTTCTGCTTCTGCTGATAAGCCACGTTCTTTCCTCCATCACAGACGGTTCCCGTGCCGTTGCCGTGGGAGACTTCAGTAGCTAGCTAGCTATCTGAGGTAAATTTACCTCTCGCCAATCTGACAGACAGCTATACCACAGAGGCAAGGAACAATGATTTAAGAACATACATGTGTAATGAAGATCCTCGAGGCCTTTTCTGAGATTATTTAAATGTACAATTAGTACAATTAATTACAGATTAATTAAACATTTTCTTCTGTACGCTTGCTTCGGTGTGATGGATCCAACACACTAATCAACGTCGTGTCACTGACTGAAACAGTCCCGTTTGAAACAGGAGCCCAGAACGATATTAGTCTAGACTGGAGTGATTAGTCTCTATGGTTTATCCTGTATTTGTTCAAATCTAAATCATAGCGTAACTAGTATTCTCTTGTGGGGTATTGAAAATGCAAACACTTAAAATAACTGGAGGCTTGAAAGTAATGTGAGGATTCTGCAGATTTCTCAGAGGACTCTGGTTTCTAATCTTCAAAGTAATCATTCCTGAATAATGAGGCAGAGTATTCTACTTCCTGATGTTCAAAGACACCTTTTGGGACATTGATAATACACTGATACTTCATTTGACATCGGCACCAGAAACATGCATGTCAGGGTACAACTTCAAATAGAGAATATTCATGCATCCAGTTTATCAATAATTGAATAGGAGCCATACTCAAACTCTGTTGATGACTGAAACTCTCTTTCTATCTCTCCCCCTTCCTCTCTGTCCCTCCCTCCCTAGTGGATGAGGACACAGAGGAGAGCTCTCGTTCAGGCTCCATCTCCACTGACCACACTCTGCCACCGAGCGCCACTGACAAACAGGAGGGTGGAGACCACCCCAAAGACGACAACAGGAAGGACAAAGGGGGGAAGGAGAGGAAGAAGCGAGTGGAGAAGGAGAGAGAGAGAGAGAAGGACAAGAGCAAAGCCAAGAAAGGGGTGCTGAAGGGTCTGGGTGATATGTTCAGGTGAGAGTCCAGCCCCAGTACCCAATCAGAACCATGCGCTTTTTAATTTATGCGGCGAGCAGGCGCACGATGGGAACATTCCATAACATTCCATGGGTGCAGAGACACACACACAACACACACACACACAGACACACGCTGCTAATAGGGGAGGTTCTCCTTGAACTTGGAGGGGGGGAGGGACCAGGGTTGTCGACCTGCGAGGCCTCTGGCACATTTGAGGCAGATTATTTTTAATAAGGGAAACATGTTTTATTCATTACGCCATGTGCTGCTTTCCTACCCAAACACATTCCAGTGTTTGTTAGCCAGTGGACAGTGTTCTCTCTCCATCTGGGTACTAATGTGGATTTGTGGTCAGGGTTGAAGTTCAACACCATTCTCACAGACCCCCCCCCCCACACCCCTGGCTGGGTAGAGGGGGGAGGGGGGGGGGCTTCTGGATTGGCTGGTGGGAGGAGAGCTAGGGTTCCTCCAAGCTTCATGCTTGCCTGCCTTTACTAGAGTTTGAATCGTAGCATGATGGAGCGTGATGGTGTTCTAGCAGGTTGACAGTGCTGTTCTCGTCCATTGCAAGCACAACTCTACAGATCCCATCTTCTAGGAGCCCCCATATTAGGTGGAGGGGGAGGGGGGGGCAAGGGGTTTACCCCCTCAGGAGGGATATAACAGAGGTGGAGGGGGGGCGGGTGCTAGACTGATCCTCCATGCACATCCACCGCCACTGCCAAGGGCGTAATTAACCAGAAGAAGCGCAATAAATTATTTTCATTTGATGCTCATTTGATTCGGGCATAAATTAGGGCACCCGGCTTGCCTGTTATCGTGAGACAAATTGTTATGTTTTGTTTTTTTTGTGTTGTGGATTAGCGTAATGGGATTAGTTGGCGTTTTGCGGCACGGCGCGCTGCAATGAACAATAAAGGGTGACACGTGTTTGGAGGTCATGTTTCAGGAGATCAGACCGGTGGCTTGATCTGGGCTTGTGTGTGACGTGGGGACATCCTCTTCTTCCTGTCGGGAGAAGACCCTGTGTTTGTACCCTTGTGTTTGTACCCTCAGACACGCACATGTGCTGCCACACTGCCCCTCTCTCTCTCTGTCTCACTATGTATGTATGTCTCACTCTCTCTGTCTGTCTCACTCTCTCTGTCTCACTATGTATGTATGTCTCACTCTCTCTGTTTGTCTCACTATGTATGTATGTCTCACTCTCTCTGTCTCACTATGTATGTATGCCTCACTCTCTGTCTGTCTCACTCTCTATGTATGTCTCACTCTCTGTCTCACTATGTATGTATGTCTCACTATCTCTGTCTCACTCTCTGTCTCACTATGTATGTATGTCTCACTCTCTCCGTCTCACTCTATATGTCTCACTATGTATGTATGTCTCACTCTCTCCGTCTCACTCTATATGTCTCACTATGTATGTATGTTTCACTCTCTCCGTCTCACTCTATCTGTCTCACTATGTATGTATGTCTCACTCTGTCTCACTCTGTCTGTCTTTCTTGTGGTTTCTATTTGTCTCTATCTCATCCTCTCTCTCTCTCTCTCTCTCTCTCTCTCTCTGACTCTCTCTCTGTCTCTCTCTCTGTCTCTCTCTCTCTCTGTCTCTCTCTCGCTCTCTCTCTCTCTGTCTCTCTCTCTCTCTGTCTCTCTCTCTCTCCTTGCTCCGTCTGGTCAGGCCCCACCTCCTGGGCCCTGGGTGGGGCCTTGACGGCTGCAGGGCAGCGAGACCTTGGGTTGGCCCTCCTCTGGCACATCATAGTTCTTCATTATCCCTGAGTGCCACAGCCACTTAAGAGTTGGCACAAAGCGGGTCTGCTGACACTACCCCCACCCCTCGTGCCCTCTGAGCTTAAGTCCAGGACATGTCTTCTGAATGCTAAGAGACACCAGCCACACCCCCTCCTCCTCCTCCTCCTCTTCACCTAGCTCTCTCTCTCTTTTCCTGTCCCTTCCTCTCTACCTGCCCATTTCTCTCTGTCTCTATCAGGTTTTTTCCTAACTCTCTCTATCTCTCTCAATTTGTCTCTCTATCTCTCTCTTTCTCTTTCTTTCTCTTCAACTTCTTCTCCCCTTCCTACAGGGATTGACCATCTTTGATTCCAACACACACTCTCACTCTGCACACACACACACACGTCTGTGTGTTGGGCACGCATCGTCCCCTGGTCCCTCTCTGAAGCTTGTAAGAAGCTTGCTGCAGTGTGATCTCATCTGCATGGAGGACAGTCAGCCATGATGAGCATGCACACCGCAGGCCTAATGGACACTCTGATTGGGGAGTGCATTAACACTGGAGCCAAGGGAGGGCAGAAGGATGGAGATAGAGATGGAAAAAGGGTGAGAGGGGAGGATGGCATGATGAGAGGAAGTAGAGAAGGAGAAGTGAGAGATAACGAGTGAGGAGGAAGGAGACTGTGATAGAAAGGGTTGGTGTGATGGAAGGGGGAAGGAGAGAAGGGCGATAAAGTGAGGGACAGAAAGTGTGAGGGAGCGTGATGGAAAAAGAAAATGGGCTGACTTGTGCCTGAAGCACCAGCTAAGAGCTGCACTGTTAAGATGTTAAGATAGACTACCTCTCTCTCTCTCTCTCTCTCTCTCTCTCTCTCTCTCTCTCTCTCTCGTGTCTCTCTATCTCACTCTGTCAACGCAGGGATGAGTCTGTGGTGTCATTGCCATGGGGACCCAGGCGTAATCATGCGCCTGTTCCCCTGAGCGTGGCGTTGGCTTCCTGCCTGCGTGCCAGCGTTCCCCGGCGCGGCCGGCTCCAGCACGCCACTGTTGTTTTAGCACCGTGCTGTCCTGCTGCCCCGAGGAGGCGTACTGCTCCGGACAGGCATTACTCTGATGACCACTGTGTATCTCATGTCAGGGGGGATGAGGGGGGAGGGGGGCAGGGGACTTTCTGATCTCATCAGGTTTGTTTAGCCGTCCACTGCCCACCCCAGGGCCTGTTGGTACGCAAGCACACCCAGGACCCCCCTTCATCAGCCCAGCGTGCTGCCCTGAGAGGTGGAGGGGGGTGGGGAGGCAGGGATGGGGGCAGATAGAGCCCAGAGGGCCTAGGCTCTTTTCAGAGGTAATTAGATGTTGTTTATCTTCTGAATGTACCCCCCCCACACACACACACACACACACTACTTTTTCTCCTTTCTGATTTCAGTTTTTTGATGTGCCTCTAAGAGTGTGTGTGTGTGTGTGTGGCGGGCGTTCATGTTTGGTAGACGTATAGAGTCGAGCGTGCACGCGTGCATCGGGCTCGCTGTGTCCATGGGCGCTGAAGCAGTGCATGCTGGGCCGTGGTAAAGGGAGCATGCGGGCGAGGGGCGGGTGGCGTCTGCCGAGCAGAGAGATGGAGGGAGAGAGAGAGAGGGAGAGGGAGAGGGAGAGAGGGAGCATGTGCACTCAAGTGAACTAGGGCAGCAAGGAGGTAGAGGAGGAGGAGGAGAGAAGGAGGAAGAGGAGGATTGCTTGACACGCTTGGTCACGGCACAACTAGGATCCATCCTGCTTGTGCGTGTGTGTGCTGCTGATGATGATCCGGATGTGTTAATGTGTTCTGGCAAAGCATCCCCCCTTCCCCACCCACTCCTCCCCTCCCCACCTCGCCCCTCCCTGCCAATCTGATAAGTGGCACGCCTCACAGTGGCGTCCCTGAGGGAGCTCCCGGCCCCGGGGCCATGGACACACTGGGGGAGGGGGAGGAGGGGGGAAGAAAAGGGGGGAGGAAGAGGGAGGAGGGAGGAAGAAAAGGGGGGAGGGGGGGAGGAAGAGGGGGGAGGAAGGAGGAGGATGCTTTTCATCCATCAATCTGTATTATGTTTAGATGTCATGGACGCACACCAGGGGGATGGGGGTCAAACGTTGCTGTGTGAGAGAGTAGCAGAGAGAGACGGTGAAAGAGAGAGAGAGCGTGCTTGAGTATCTAGTTGTCAGGGGGAGTTTGAGTTATAATGGGTGTGGTATCGTGCCACACCACAGAAGCCCTGTTCTGAGAGGAGCTTGTTAGCCTAGCGTGCCTGGAGAGGGAGCATGTTGTACGGGCTTTATCTCAGATGATCCCCCTCTGGTTCGCGTGGGTGCCTTAACATCTGAGGCTAGGGAAGCTGCCTGAGTCATTAAGCATGCTAACGCAACACATGCATTAGCATGCTAACGCAACACACGCATTAGCATGCTAACGGAACACACGCATTAGCATGCTAACCCAACACACATTAGCCTTTGCCTTGTGCAAAGCGGACACAAGCTCGGCTTTGGACATGCACACACACAACACAGACACATACTGTGCAAATACACACACACACACATCTCACACACACACTCTCTCACACACACAACACAGACACATACTGTGCAAATACACACATACACACATCTCACACACAGACTCTCTCACACACACAACACAGACACATACTGTGCAAATACACACACACACATCTCTCTCACACACAACACAGACAAATACTGTGCAAATACACTTACACATCTCACACACACAACACTGACACATATTGTGCACACACACACACACATTCTCTCACACACACACACACACACACGCACTCTCTCTCACACAACACACACAGCGTTCTATTACACTTTACCCAGAAACCCCAATTAGCTGCTCCCATAAGCAGGCGGTGACAGCTGCAGGAGTCCGTCACCGTGGTAATCGTGCTGCTTATGCGTGGGCTGCTTTGCATCCCATAATGTAATAAGAGCTGTGTGAAGGTGCCCAGACAGCCTCTTTCCATTAGGAGGAACTACAGGAAGACACTGAGGGGAGGTAATGAGTCAACCACAACATCAACGTGACACATCCCAGGTTATGGTTGTAGAACGCCCCGTTACCATGGGGGGAGGTTAGCTGCCGTATGGCTTTGTTGTGTTGCTTGCGGTCACGGGTGAGTAGCGACGTCGCCGACGACAACAGCAGCAGCATATGACGTTTATGATGTTCTGGTGAACAATGAACAGCAGAGACGGTTGGTAACGGCCTGTTCTGCTGCGTCGCCCGCCGCATGAACGACTCCTCACGAGGTTTCTACCGTTTATCTCTCTCGAGTGTGTTCCGGGGATTTCCTTGTGGGTTCAGGTTGGCGAGCTGCAGGTCTGCTGCAGGTCTGCTGCAGGTCTGCTGCAGGTCTGCTGCAGGTCTTCTGCAGGTCTGCAGCAGGTCTGCAGGGGACCAGTCAAGAGATATGATTTACGAATTTGAGAAGCTTACAGCATCTGTCCTAATCCAGCCAAAACAATACAGTCTGCCCAAACAGAAACTGACATGATGCCCTCTGTGATGCCGCTGGTAAGAAGGTCCACGCAAATACGATTTTATTTTATAATCCTCCCAAACATTGGAGCTTGATCATGAAGATAAAGCAGTGAAAGAAAACATGTTCTTTTTAATCTGGCTAAGTGTGTACCGAGGTTTCTGATGTTTTACTGTCACGGCAACTTCTTAGAGGAGAGCTTCTTACCCTGTCAGAAACCACTGATCTGGAGGCTTTGAAGGGGTCATTTAGGAGTGAGCCCAAACCACAGGCTCAGCAAAATATACGCCAAATATTGTGTCCTGTCAGAGCGTGTGTGTGTGCGTGCAAATGTGTGCATGTGTGTAACAACCTTTTACTCTCCTGTCAATCATACTTCCTGGGCACTGCAGGGGGCCAGTCAAGAGACATGATTTACAAATTTGAGAAGCTTACAGCATCTGTCCTAATCCAGCCAAAACAATACAGTCTGCCCAAACAAAAAGTATTTGGGGGAAGTTGAGAGTAAGTGCAGATTTGGGTTTGCGTGTCACGCGAGAGGGGAGCTTCTGTTTGGGGAGAGATGCTTTGTGGCGATAAAGTGAGGTCTATGAGTTTCTGATTTGATTTGGAGTGGATGGAGGTGGCATCGACAGACTACTCTCGTTTCTGTGCGTGTGTGTTAGAGAGAGTGTGAGTGTCAACATCACTCTCCCTCTCTCACCCTCAATATTACTTTCTCATTCTGTAACTCTCTCACTTTCACTCTCCCTTTCTATCTCACCATCACTCACTCTCTCCCTCTCTCACCCTCAATATTACTTTCTCACTCTATCTCTCACACTTTCACTCTCTCCCTCTATCTCACCATCACCCACTCTCTCCCTCTCTCTCACCGTCAATATTACTCTCTCACTCTGTATCTCTCTCTCCCTTTCTCTCTCTGCTGGTACCTAGACAGGAACCATCTAGTGTTTGTTAACGTTGTAATAACAAATCCCATCCGTAAACCCTGACCTTCTTTCCTGACGAGTGTTCTCTCCCACTTCCTCACACTTTGATTCCACTTTGCTGTTGTTTTTCAGTTCTGCATCGATGCCTTTGATCAATCGTAGCGAAAGGCTATTAAAGCACGGGAATTCCCAGAAGAGTTGGATATTGAAATAATGAGAACACAACAAAGCTGTATTATGGAGATCTAAAAACACTAGTGATCTCATTTTGTTTGTTAAACAGCGCAAATGGAACACTAATGCACTCGGCGATGAGCCTTCTAGAAATGCTGAAGTTAGTGGAAACCCTACGGTGTATTGTACTGGAAGGGAAGGGGTCATGTGATATCAGGGTTTCCCGCAGAAAATGTGTTAGTTAAGTGGGAGTCAGGTGGCTGAGCGGTGAGGGAATCGGGCTAGTAATCCGAAGGTTGCCAGTTCGATTCCCGGTCATGCCAACTGACGTTGTGTCCTTGGGCAAGGCACTTCACCCTACTTGCCTCGGGGGAATGTCCCTGTACTTACTGTAAGTCGCTCTGGATAAGAGCGTCTGCTAAATGACTAAATGTAAATGTAGTTAAGGTGGTAGTGTGGGGTTTGCCGTCAGACGGGGGGGGGGAGGGGGCTAGTTTGTGCGATAGAATAATGCGGGGGGGGGACTAGTTTGTGCTGACGAGTTCTGCAGAGAAGGGAGACTGGCTTTGGTCACTGTTTTGAATGGAAGAGAAAACAGGACAACGGCGTATATCGCTGTAAAAAAAATAATGATAGTAGTTAGGTAGTTAAGGCAGCAGGCGTGTGTTGCTTAGGCGGCCGTCTTAACTGCAAAGTGCTGTGGGAAACCCTGGATATGCACGTAGGTGGATTTGGGATTCGGCTGCAGAACACGCTGGGTGAATCCATAGCGGAGGGGAGCTGTTATTCCGTGCTGTATGTGATATGTAAATGTGTGTGTACAGTCACACGAAGGGGCTCTTTGCTAGTCCTCTCAGTCCTCCAGGCTTAACATGGAATGAAGTCCCAACTGGAAGTGACCTTTCCTCATCTTCCAGTCAGCCTTCACACACTCATCCTGCACACCTTTCCTGTCGCCATGAGGGGAAGGTAAAAATTGCTTTTGAAATGGCGGTAATAATATCAATCAGTGTTGAATTATAGCTCTGATTTCCTTCAAAGCCGGCCAATTAAAGCCAAGGTCTTGCACGCGCACAGTACAGTCAAGACATGGACATGTGTTTAGCATGTAAAGGTGAGATTCTTCTCCCCTCCTCTCTCTCCTCTTCTCCCCTCCTCTCCTTTTCTCCCCTCCTCTCTTCCCCCCTCATTCCCTCCCTCGTCAGCCTCTGATCTGTTTTCCTTTCAGGGTGTCGGAGACTCAGAGCTCCTTTTATGGGATTTACTCCCTGTTTGTCATGAAGGAGGCTTAATTGGGCTCTATCTGGCATATGACAGAAATGGAGAGAGTCAGATGGGGAAGAGAGGGAGGGGGAAGAGAGAGAGGGGGAGGGAGGGAGGAAGCAGAGCAGAGGGGGGGGAGAGAGAGGGGGGAAGGGAGGGAGCAGAGCAGAGGGGGGGAGAGAGAGGGGGGGAGGGAGGGAGCAGAGGGAGGGAGGGAGGGAGCAGAGCAGGGGAAACACATCAGTGTCTCTTCTCCCCAGACTCATCCCCTCAGCAGTAGATCCCCTCCTCAAGGCTGATCTCTCTTCCCAGATGATCCTGGTAGATCTCTCCTCTACCCTGTCAGCAGACTGCCTGTCACCCTGCCAGCTCCCTCTGTACACACACACACACACACACACACAGTGCAAGGCATGTGGTGTGTGTGCATGTGTGTGTCCTCTACGTACTCTCCCATACTTGACAATAATCATGACTCATATTAGCTCTTCCCTGCACTCTGTCTGTGACACGCCTCATCAGCAGTGATCCTGCATTGTGGAGGAAGCCTTTGTAAAATAGTTACAGTTTTAGAAAAGTTTGAATGTCATATGATATGTCTGTCTGGCAGTTTCTCACACCAGGTAGATTCCATATGCATGTGTTGTTTTGCTGTGTGTGTGTGTGTGTGTGTGTGTGTGTGTGTATCCTAGCAGTGCTTGCCTGCTGTTTGCAAGTCTCAGGCAGTGGGGTTGCACTTGTAATCATTAAAGATGGATTCTGAGGTGAGCAAAGCTTACTGTTCTCTTTCCCGCAGACTCTCTCTCTCTCCCTTTTACTCTCTCTCTCTTACTCTCTCCCCTCCCTTCCTTCCTCTCTCCCTCTTACTCTCTCTCTTACTCTCTCCCCTCCCTTCCTTCCTCTCTCCCTCTTACTCTCTCTCTTACTCTCTCCCCTCCCTTCCTTCCTCTCTCCCTCTTACTCTCTCCCCTCCCTCCCTCCCTCCCTCTCTACTCTGCTGAAATTCCTGCGGAGGTGTTTGTGAGGGAAGCTGAGCTCCATCTCTTTCAGGAAGATCAAAAAGGTCCATTAAGGATGTGGTTGAGGAGAATCTAGGTCACATGCATCCGCCACCTAGCACCCCCAGAGCTAGCGCTGGTCATCTGCACTCCCTCCTGTGTGTGTGTGTGTGTGTGTGTGTGTGTGTGGGGGGGGGGGGGGGGGGCTTGAACAAGCGAAGGATTGCGATTGTCCTTCACGTGAAGATTTCATATTGGACCACCTGGACATACATTGTGTCCTGGACCAGCCAGTCTGCATGGAGGCTGTTGGACTGTTTACGGGATTTAATGAGCGGCTTTAATCACGACTGTCAGAGAAACTGATTGTACACGTTGCTCCGCTCTGCGCGCACACACGCCCACACCCCCCGCCCCCCACACACACACATGCCCACACACCCCCCACACACACACCCCCCCCTCCGACACACACACACATGCCCACACACACGCACGCCCACACATACCCCCCTCCCACCCCCCCACACACACACACACACACACGCTTTGTGATTTATAGGAAACATTAAAGGCAATCATGTCGCTGCTCCTCGTCCCTGGGTGAGATATGGAATGTTGAGTTATTCTTGTGGTTCCAATACACACACACACACACTTAAAATAAGAGATACACAAACCCTGGTGGTAGGCACACACACACACACCTGCTGTGCCAGACTCCCTGGGGGGTGGAGCAGGACTGGACCAGTGGTGGATAGAGATGGCAAAAGTACACACATCCATAGAAGTACAAATACTCATGTTTAAAAAGACGCTAGTAAAAGTTGAAGGACTGACCAGACATTTTTAGTTAAAGTAAAGAATGTTTTTGTAATCTATAGAAATGATTTTTTTCCCCAAAACGTTTTAGAAAAATATTTTTCGAACCTTTGTAAAACTTTTGTTAGATTTTTTTATTTAACCTTTAGAAACGTTATTTAGAAAACTTTTTTTAAATGATTTTTTGTGCAAAATTTGGAAAACCTTTTTACTAAACTGTTTCGAAAATGTTTTCAACCTTTTTTTTTACTTGTTTTTCTAAATATTTTTTCAGACAACACGACAACCAAAAGTTAATTGTTTTTTTCAAAACATTTTTTAAAACCTTTTTCAAAAAATATTTTTTCACGCAGTGAAAGGAGAGGATAGTACAGTAGAGTATATGTTGTGCATACAGTAGAGTATGTGTTGTGGTGGAGATAGAGAGGTAACAGCCACTCCTAGTCCACAGTGGCTCTGTTCAGAACCACTCTAAGCAGGCCGGACCAGCCTGCAGGCTCTGCCTGGCTCACCACAAGCTCTGACCTACACTGGCTGCTCTACTTTATTGGTTTTAAAATTCCCTCCCTGCGGGGTTTGTAAGCAAGCAGGCTTTACCCTGAAGTCTCTCTCTTTATCCACTTTCACGTCTGTCTCTTTACCTGTCTCTATCTCTGACTCTCTGTCTCTCTATCTGTCTCTCTCTTGTTGTGAGTCTACCTGGTTCTGGAAGGCTCTGTAGGGCTGCCTTGGTCAATATATTCACACCAGCTCTGAAAGAGTTGAATTACATTTAGTCATTTAGCAGACACTCTTATCCAGAGCGACTTACAGTAAGTACAGGGACATTCTCCCCGAGGCAAGTAGGGTGAAGTGCCTTGCCCAAGGACACAACGTCATTTGGCACGGCCGGGAATCGAACAGGCAACCTTCAGATTACTAGCCTGATTCCCTAACCGCTCAGCCACCTGACTCACTCAATTACCTCTTCCCGTTCAGTCAGCTCATGGACTCCCTGTCGTCACTTGACATGAACTCGAGGTTCATTGTCCTATTCAGAAATATGGTTTGTTGTGTCGTCGTAGCTCCATGTGTAAGAAACCATCTGTGTGTGTGTGTGTGTGTGCGCATCCGTGTGTGTTCAGGCTGATTTAGCAGGGAAAGCGCTGACTGACGTTAGGTCTGGTGGATAATGAGATCCACGGGGAGAGAGGAGGATAATCGTCGAGAGGGAGGGAGAGAGGTGGTGAGGGGGGGAAGGAGGGAGGGAGATGGATAAGGATGGAGGGGGTGAGAGAGGGAGGTGGGTAGGGATGGAGGGAGGGAGAGAAGCTGTGGTGACGAGGGAACATCAGCTGTAGTAGTCCTCCTGCTTTCCACACCAGGCAGGTGCAGCAGGACCCTAGAGGAACGAACATCATCACAACCAGTCTGCCCACTCAGAACCAGGATTAACATGTTAATGATGGACGGGTCACATCTCTCTATCTCTCTTTCTCTCTCTCCATCTATCTCTCTCTAACTCTTTCTCTCTCCCTATCTCTCTCCCTCTCTCTCTTCCTCGTTCCCTCCCACCGAACCTAATTTTTCTGTCTCTTTTCCTCCACCCCTCTCTCCTTCTCTGTCTTTCCCAAACTGCTTCTCTCACACAAGGCAGAGATAACCTTTTCTCTAACAAGCTGTTCTTCAGGTTCTGTGTGGGCTGGGCCCAGGTAGCTCCTCGTCAATCTGGGAAGAAACATGTTTGGCACTCGACCTTATCTTCTGATTTACCTGTTAGAAGTTTCTTTACCTGCTGGGAGACCAATTCAAGCTCTTCTTGATTCTTTTCCAGTTTTGCTTTATACATAAATTGGCACGAGAGAAGGAGAAGGGAGAGGGGGGAGAGAGAGTCAGAGTCTTTGGTAGAGACTTTGGCTGTGTAATTTATTTTCTCCCTGGCTGTAACAGAAACAGGCATACTCAGGCAGTGAGTCAGATGCCTATAGGGGGCCTCACCCGCCTATAGGGGGCCTCACCCGCCGAGATGTGAATTAACTTTCAGGTTGGCGGAGCATAAACCAGAAGGATCTCTGTGCCCTTGAAATGATCCCCTCAAAGCTAACTCACATTCATACACACACTTTACTCTCCTGTCCATTTTGTTTGCAGGATTAAGAAAATAATGCTCAACCTGTACTTTTGTTCATATAATTCTGCTTTTAGATGCGATGATTTAAGTTAACTGCTGGTCACCCATCACATATAACACAGTTGCTTTGGGACCAAAGTCAACTATCTTCCATTTGATCAAGACTCTTTTCTATGAAGGCCATATCTTCAGTGAGCAGGCCTGTACAGAACTCAGAGAGGAAATGTAAAAACATTATTATCTTCCTTCACATCTCTCCACAGTTTAAAGGGGATTGTAAACCATAATTATTTTAATTGAGGCTTTGCATAATTGAGTGCTTTTCTGTTCTTTGGAGATGCTGTTATTCCTGCTTGTCCGGTTCTGCCAGAAAGACTCAGTGCTCTTCTCTGATTGGCTCCTACACAGTATGAACTGGTTTCAGATTGGCTCTGTCTCTTACACAGTCTGAACTGGTTTCTGATTGGCTCTGTCTCCTACACAGTCTGAACTGGTTTCTGATTGGCTCTGTCTCCTACACAGTCTGAACTGGTTGGAATGAGGCCTGGGCGTGTGATGGTTGACATGTGTAAAGGTCGGTAATTTACTGTGTTGTTTACAAGATGATGAAGGGTTGTGATTTAACCCTTTGAGATCGAACTGTGATTGATTGCACTCGTATCCATCTGATTTGTCCCGTGTGCTAGACGGTATATGTAGTGTAGATGTGTAAATCACGCAAGTCGGTAGAATAGATATTTCATAAAGCCTTCATTATGTCACATTCCCAGTGCACTGAGGGCAGTTCATTGTGTTTTTACGGCAGGAGATCTGATGCATCTCATTAGGTCGTCCTGTGTCAGGTAAGAGTGATGGAAGAGTGATGGAAGAGTGATGGATGAGTGATGGAAGAGTGATGGAAGAGTGATGGAAGAGTGATGGAAGAGTGATGGAAGAGTGATGGAAGAGTGATGGAAGAGTGATGCAAGGACACATGCCTGTTTGGACGGCACATCAGAGATTTACATTAACATTTAGTCATTTAGCAGACGCTCTTATCCAGAGCGACTTACGGTAAGTACAGGGACATTCCCGCCTAGGCAAGTAGGGTGAAGTGCCTTGCCCAAGGACACAACATAATTTTCCACAGCCAGGAATCGAACCGGTAACCTTTGGATTACTAGCCCAACTCCCTAACCGCGTGTGTGTGTGCATGTGTGTTTAGGTGTGTGTGTGTGTGTGTGTGTGTGTAGGTGTGTGTGTGCGCGTGTGTGTGTTCATCAGGTGCAGGTGTTGGTGTGTTCGTCACTGCTGTCCTGGTGGTGGTGAGACAGCTGACTGGACACGACCCATTACACTGCACTGCTCACTGGAGGAGGGGGGGGAAAGGCAGGGGGAGGAGAGGCAGGGGGAGGAAAGGCAGGGGGAGGAGGAGAGGCAGGAGGAGTTGGAGAGGCAGGGGGAGGAGGAGAGGCAGGGGGAGGAGGAGAGGCAGGAGGAGGAGAGGCAGGGGGAGGAGGAGAGGCAGGAGGAGGAGGAGAGGCAGGGGGAGGAGGAGAGGCAGGGGAGGAGAGGCAGGGGGAGGAGGAGAGGCAAGAGGAGGAGGAGAGGCAGGAGGAGGAGAGGCAGGGGTAGGAGGAGAGGCAGGGGTAGGAGGAGAGGCAGGGGTAGGAGGAGAGGCAGGGGGAGGAGAGGCAGGAGGAGGTGAGGCAGGGGGAGGTGAGGCAGGGGAAGGGGGAGATGGAGGGAGAGGATGAGGAGAAGGAGGAGGAGAGATGAGTCAGACTACATATCATTGCTTGTGGCTGATGAGGCACTGTCTAGACATGTTTTGGCACAATTATGGAGTCACCTTTTCACCATGACTCAGCATAGTCAACAGGAGAACATGCACATGCGGTCATGCAACACACACTGCTAACTGCATGTTTTGTGCCTGAGAGTCAAGTAACTACACAAACAGTCTGAGGATGGTTGATTTTGGACTGATACAGTTTTCATACGATTCCTCATTAAGAAGTGTCATATCAGTCTCAAGTTATGACGACTCGCCATAGCAACACAACACATACCGCACCGCGTTTACTCACGGCATGTGGGGTTGTAACTTCCCTACTGCAGATGTTGACTTTGAAGATATATTTAGGTGGTTGTGTGTGTGTGTGGTTGTTTACAGTTCCTTCTCTAATCCCGTGTCACGGTCCTGTCCCCGCTGGCTTAGGCTCTGAGCTGGGCGCCCTGCTAACCAGCTAGCGCCGTGCTGGCCGGCTGATAGCCCTGGTAATACCCACAGTTCCCCTCCTCTGCTCTGATGTGGGGCCCTGGTAGGGCCCTCTTCTGGGGCCCCGGGCCTGGCGGGCCAGCCTCTCATATGGGCACCAGCCGCCCCCCGGCTCTGGGAGAGAGCTTAATCCCTAATGTGGTTCACCGTGACAAATCACCCCGCCTTACTGATGTTGATCCAAGAAGATGAGAGGATTTTGCCTGGTGTTACTCCCTCCTCCCTCCTCTCTCATATGGAGAGTATGGAAGAGGTATGTTTCACGTGAGGAAGGGGAGGAAGAGGAGGTTGAATGTTTCTCGGTCCTCCCTCCTCTCTCCTTTACGCGTGGAAGGGAAGATGGAAGGGAGGAAGAGGAAGAAGGGAAGGTGTTTCTCAGAGGGAGAGTTAATGAAAGTCCTTGAAGTGAGGAGAGTGAGTTGTCACCTGGCTCTTTGATAGATAGCGCAGCTCTTGTTATTAGTATTCCCATAGCAGTGGCTTCATGCCACATTCGGACCATTTGTTGATTAATTAATCAGGTAATGTATGCTATCTTTCTGACAGAGTCTCCTGCCTCCTCTCTTCTTATTGGCTCTTACGTAACCATAGCAAAGCATCTGAACGAGGCAGAGCTCCATTCTGGAGATTGCAGTTGAACTGCAGCAGCGGGCAGCGGGCAGGGAAACGGGCTCCTTTAAATGTTAAGGGGAATAATAAACATGGTGGGGAAAAGAGGTTTCCCATTTCATGAATACATTCACCAAAGTGGCCCTAAGTCAATCCCGCCTCATGTCATTCTTTCGATTCCAACTGAAAGTTTTCAAACTGTCCAATAAAGCGTGGTCAGAGTGAGAGAGCGAGAGAGCAGCCAGGCTGGTGTGCAGTTTGATACCCAACTCCCCTCCACAGTCAGCTAAAGAAATTAGATGTTTTTCTACAAATCCATGGTGGATTTTCATAATCGATGTTCATGTGTGCGATGCGTGAATATTGAGTTATCATATGAAAGATAAAGTCGATGAAAATCCAATCCTTCTTTAGTGATTGTGTTTCCCCATGTTGAGTCTTGTGTAGTCACAGGCACACGCTGTTATAGTGTAGTCACAGGCACACCCTGTTATTGTGTAGTCCCAGGCACACGCTGTTATTGTGTAGTCACAGGCACACCCTGTTATTGTGTAGTCACAGGCACACGCTGTTATTGTGTAGTCACAGGCACACCCTGTTATTGTGTAGTCACAGGCACACCCTGTTATTGTGTAGTCACAGGCACACGCTGTTATTGTGTAGTCACAGGCACACGCTGTTATTGTGTAGTCACAGGCACACGCTGTTATTGCCTTGTCCAAACAATCCCATCAGATGTTTGTGTCAATTTATTGTCAGAATACCTCCACTCTCCACCTCCAAAACATTTTGAAGGAAAAAAATTAAAAGGGGAAACGATGACAGCATCACAGCAGTTAGACAGTAAGCCCATGTGTCCATGCAGCAACTTCACACCTTTGTGTGTGTGTGTGTGTGTGTGTGGGTATGTATGTGTGTGTGTGGGTATGTGTGCTAATGTCTATAAAAGGCCTTCAAACTGACCATGCTGTGTACTTCCTGAATTCCTGGTCACTTCCTGTATCCTTCCACTGGCTGATTTCAGTTCCTTCACAGCTGGTACCATTATGTGAACGAGGGACAGGAAATGACATCTTAATGTGAAACTGTCCCCCCACTGTGCTGTCACAGATATACATAAGAATATATATGTGTAGGTGTGAGAGTGAATGTCTGTTGCATGAGTCAGTGCGGTGCAGTTTGTCAAAGCCGTCTCCTTACGTCCCTGCATCCATCTCTCATCATTTTGTCACACCTCTGAGTCGAGGACGGCAGTGGAGTCTTCAGTCATTTACACATCCTGGGGCCGGAGCGGGGGAATTTAGCACCATCTGCCCTGGTTATTCTCACCCTCCTGTACAAGCTGACGGAGAAGTTCCAGTTCTGTGCTTCCCGTCCTGTCGCCCCCGTCGCCAGAACGTTCTGAAGTCTGCAGAGCTGCTGAGAAAAGTCACATGACGCCGGAGAAAGTCTTTGTTGTTTCGGGCTTCCTTGCGGAGCTCCAGCGGTGTGCTGTCTCTACTTCAAGGCTAAATCACAAGCTGTCAGCTTGCTCGTCACCCTGAGCAAACCTCACAGGGTAGCAGAGGAGGAAGCTCATCTCAACTTTTTATATATTTTTTTTATTATCACAGGCTGTATCATCCTATTACTTTATCAGAATTTACTTTCGGAATGCGTCCGAGTTTAGTTCATGTAGGTTGTTTTGGCAGGTAGGGAAATCTCCAAGTTATTGACATTTCATTTGACATGGGATATAGTATAAGAAAGGATTGTTTTTCCTATTAGAGTCAAGTTATTCCTTGAAAAGAGAAGGCACTGCGCATCGGTCTCCTCAGCTGTCACACCTATACAAAACACCCAAAAGATTGAGACAGGCTTTGACAGTTTAATTTTCTTCAGAATATTTCCACTAAGCTTCTTAGAAAAAAGAGTCCAGAGAGAGATAGAGGGAAAGAAAGAGGGAGGGAGAGGGAGAGAGAGAGAGAAAGTAATAGTGAGAGAAGGAGGGAAACCGACCTGGGATAGGCCTAGTATGCATGAAGCCTGGGCCTCGATTTAATCCCCTTCCCCTCTTTGCTGCACAGGTTTGGGAAGAACCGGAAGGACGAGCGTCCGGGGGACAAGATGGAGCGGAAGGGATCCAAGAAGTCCAAAAGCGAGGAGCCGCTGGCGTCGGAGGGCCGGAAGCTGCAGACGAGTGTGGAGCAGGAGAGGTGAGGCCGCCCTGACACAGCCTCGGTGAGGCTGCCCTGACACAGCCTCGGTGAGGCCGCCCTGACACAGCCTCGGTGAGGCTGCCCTGACACAGCCTCGGTGAGGCCGCCCCTGACACAGCCTCGGTGAGGCCGCCCTGACACAGCCTCGGTGAGGCCGCCCTGACACAGCCTCGGTGAGGCCGCCCTGACACAGCCTCGGTGAGGCCGCCCCTGACACAGCCTCGGTGAGGCCGCCCTGACACAGCCTCGGTGAGGCCGCCCTGACACAGCCTCGGTGAGGCCGCCCTGACACAGCCTCGGTGAGGCCGCCCCTGACACAGCCTCGGTGAGGCCGCCCTGACACAGCCTCGGTGAGGCCGCCCTGACACAGCCTCGGTGAGGCCGCCCCTGACACAGCCTCGGTGAGGCCGCCCTGACACAGCCTCGGTGAGGCCGCCCTGACACAGCCTCGGTGAGGCCGCCCTGACGGGCCTCATGCTAACAGCCTCAGCAGTTCAGCAGGGTAAACAGAACGGCGCTAGCTGGAAAACGAGCAAACTAGCTAATTAACGAAATGGCGAGCGAAGCTAAAGGAAGTTCTGGGAAAGCGTTCAGATGTCAATTTGTGAAAGGGCTCGACTTTTATACCGGTACATTAAATTGATCATTTATAGATTATTTTTGCTTTGTGCCATTGAATGGACCTGACCTGCTAATGGCCCTAGTAGGTCTCTGGGGAATTGACTGATTGAATGGCTGGCTCATTATAATTGTAGAATCAATGTGGCCCGCCATTTTGCTTTTTGTTTGGCAGGAGCGGTTGTTAATCGCTCAGGAATTCACTGCCTGTGCTCTGTCCCTTGGTGTGTGGACTTCAAACCTCCTTGTGAATAGACGGACATGTTTATTTTGGTTCCGCGCGCCTCATTCTTCACACACAAGCCCTGTTTAATTCACGCCAGTAAAGGAGACTATATCCGAGGCATGGTGAATGACTGGGATGCTCTGCTGGGTTTATTGTTCTGCTAAAAAGCCAAATGAACTCTGTTATCAAGCTGCTGTTGGTAATGAAGGCTAATTGAAAAGCATCAATGGGCTTGATATTATTCTTCCCCACGCGGAGGGGAGGAGAGGAGGCTGTCGGAAGCACACAAGCCTCTCTCCACAATAGCCTCTCCTTCAATGGAACATCTGGAGTCTTCAAAGAGCCCGGCCAGCTTGACTGTCACACACTGGGGTCTTCTTCACTGTGGATGCCTGTGTCGCTGGCCGGCTGGCTGGCTGGCCGGCTGGCTGGCTGGCCGGCTGGCTGGCTGGCTGGCCGGCTGGCTGGCTGGCTGGCCGGCTGGCCGGCTGGCTGGCTGGCTGGCCGGCTGGCTGGCCGGCTGGCTGGCTGGCCGGCTGGCCGGCCGGCTGGCCGGCTGGCTGGCTGGCTGGCCGGCTGGCTGGCCGGCTGGCTGGCTGGCTGGCTGGCTGGCCGGCTGGCCGGCTGGCTGGCTGGCTGGCTGGCCGGCTGGCTGGCTGGCCCAGCACATTTCCAGAAGAATGTCTTCCATACCCACAAAAAAAAAGAAGACGCAAACGGCAGAGCCAGACACACTGGGCTGTGGAGATACAGTGTAACATCACATGCTGTCCACATGTCACTCCTCTCTCACCCTTCCTCACTGCCCCCCCCCCCCCCCCTCCCCAAAGTCCCTCTCTCTCCCACTCTCTCTCTCTCTCTCCCCCACTACCTCTCCCTCCCTCCTCTCTCTCGGCCTGCAGCCTGACACAGCAGCTCCTCCCCCTGTCGAGCTTGTCTTCGTTCTGCTCGTGTAAAACCAGAGCCAGAGTTCCCATCAGAGACACGCCACATCTCCCCCTCCCTTCCCTGCGGAGCCCCTCCTAAATCCCATCCCATCACTCCCCCACCCCCCCCCCCCCGTTAATGGAAAGGGACCCCCCCTAGGGAAGCGTTCCCTGGTAATGATAAACCAAGCCTCCTACCTGGATGAGCAGCCGCAGCGCCCAGCGACCCCCCTGCTGCCCCCTAGACGGCAACCCGGTTCGGGAGAGCCGCGGACGGGAAATCCATTATCTCTGGAGCTGCTCTCTCTGGCGTTGTTGTTTATCCCCCATCCCCCCCCCCCCCCCCCGCCCCTCCCAGGGGTGGATCTTTGGATCTGGTCGTCGCTGGCCTCGCTCAAAGGCAAACGGGCCCTGATTGATTACACGGGTACCATGGAGACAGGCACTTCGGCACGTAGTTATGAAATTATGGATTGAAAGGAGAAGGGGGGGGATTTTGCGAACACAGCTTGCCGCAGGAGTGATTTTTGGGACCTCGGGCTGGTCCTCTGTCCCAAAGCTCTCCTCCCCTCCACCCCTCCGGTCCTCGCACCCCCACTCTAGGGACAACTGTCATTCAAGTCACCCCCCCTCATTCTTGACAGGAGCTTTTAGCGGGTCTGAATAACGGTGAGAAAGATTCATTTTCTCTGCTGCTGCGGCACAGCACAAGACTCAACAGCTTCCCTCACCTCGGCTGTTCAGGAGTGAGAGTAGAGCTGAGAGTTTCTTACTGACGCTACCACTGCCCAGTCCACCCCAGTCCACCCCAGTCCACCCCAGTCCACCCCAGTCCACCCCAGTCCACCCCAGATCACCCCAGTCCACCCCAGATCACCCCAGACCACCCCAGTCCGCCCTGCCGTTGAGCCAGCACACTTCCAGTCCCTCTGTCCTCATCAGCGCCGGAAACCTCTCTAGCAACTCAGCTGCTGCGCCGTTGAGCCGATTTCCCGCCCCTCCTCAGCGCTCCATCCAGCCCTGTCCAGAGACCCCTGACCTCCTCCAGCTGCCCTCGCTGTCACCCGCCGCTGCTCTGGCCTTTACACCGTCCTGCCTCCGCCTGATTGGATCACACAGGGAGTACCTGGACAACAACAACATCTCTGATTGGAGGGGGAGTGGAGGGGATATAAGTACGGTGATTTATTATTCAGTAATTATGGCATGAGCCCTACACAGCGTCCATCAAACATTGAGAGAGAGAGAGATTAAAAGACAGTGTGAGAGGTGAGACAGAGAAAAAGAGAGAGAGAAAGAGAGAGAAAGAGAGAGAAGGAGAGAGAGAAAGAGAGAGAAGGAGAGAGAGAGGTGAAGCAGAAAACAAGGAACACAAGTAGACTAAACCAACCAGCCACTTCGAGCTTATTAGCAGTTGCATGATTGTTCCTTTACAATCCAAAAACAAAACGCTCCCAGCATTACTCGTAAGATTGTCTGCAATTAGTCACCAGGTGCTGCTCGGCCCAGCTGTGCTAAGGAAATGCTGTTCATTATCTCGCCCCGTATTTAGTCTTCTTCCAGAACAGTGATTGTGGCGCTAACTAATTATCCATATAGCTCCTCTTTATCAAAGCGTTTCATTCTCCTTCAGGCCCTTGGTGACATATCTCTGTATGTCTGCCGTCATTAGCATACAAGTTCAGACAAAAATCTAAACCGTCTGATTGCGAGACAGATTATATTTGTAATTATATTAATACATACAGCATGCTAATTATAGTTATTGCTAAAAGTTTACTGTCCTGATTGTGATGAAGCTGCACTTTTTCAAGGCAGGTGTCACCGTAGACTTATCTCGCTCCAAATGTCAGTGTGCACCATGTGCCTTTGATCTTGTTTGCGCTTTTGATTCGGGTCTAATACTTGGGTCCTCGTGTGCAGGTGCAAACACAACTGGCTTCCACGTAAAGAGGCAAAGAGAAGTCTTACATATGTACACCGTCTGAGGGAGGGAGCTGGAGAGTTTTGTTTCATCCGCCCGCGCACACATGCATATTGAACAGGCCTCCTTTTTAACTTTCTTTTTTCTTTCTTGTTTTTAAGTTAACTATCTGAGAGAAGGCTGAGAATGAGAGAGTGCAGTCTGCTTCTTCTCATTACGTGCTCCTTCTCTCCCAAGGGTTGATTAAACATTGACAGTCATACGGAACAACAGAGTCCAGATTGAGAGTGTTGTCAGATAAACAGTGAGACTTATTCAGTGCCGAGGAGGGTGTGTGTGTGAAATAGAGATAAAGTGTGTGTGTGTGTGGGGGGGGGGGGGGGTGTAAGAGGAAGGGCCCTGAGGCATGTCAGTGTGGCACCTTACTGGAAGACCCACTTCATTTTAACTCCACCAACATCTTTGATTTGTTTCTCAACTTCATGCTGAGTGCTTCTCATTAGCATATCGCTCCACTGTGGTTTGTATATGATGGGATAATTGCTGTGTGTTTATGGCTGGAATAATTGGCATCGTTTTATTTATTCTTTCAGTTATTTATTTGTGACACTTTTGTGGAACTGTGTCTTATAACCAAACGCTCTAGTTATAAAAGCAAGAAAATAACATTGTTTTTGATTTATATATATTGCAGACAGCCTTGGATAGTTTTTAGTCAAACTACTTTCCAAAGAAGTTTGTGTAAAGGTTGAATGATTGAACTAGACAGATGTGGATCCAGACGTTGTTACCTGATGACAATGCTTAACGGGATCATGTTCCTCAGAGGAAACAGAGAAGAGAAACAGGGTGTGGACTGCTGTTGTTTAGCCTCTGTCTGGCTTTGGTTGAAGACATCACTTAGTCTCTAATGACTACTTTACCCATAAGCCCCTGGATCCGGACGGTGTGGGTCACACTATCTGAGGACAGGAAGTTGCATCATTACGAGGAGGAAGTGGGAGGGAACTGTGTTCCTACGACCTCCTCAGTGAAACCTCAGCTTGATGTCGCCTGTGAGAGACAGGATCATACCTTTCATCTGTCACTGCCTTCCAGCTACAAACGCTGTTCTTGAAATTCTCCTTTATATACCTTTTCTTTTTCTATTTCTCTCCGGTGCTAATACTATCTTTATGTTACCGTCTGTTACCTTCATTACAACAAAACACATCATTGGAAGAACACACAGGAGCACTGTGGACAGGAGGAAGGAGTGAGATGGAGAGAACGAAAGGAGAGAGAGTGGGTAAAGAGAGAGCAGAGAGGAGAGGTTAGGGAGAGAGGAGAGATCAGAGATGTTAGGGAGAGGAGAGAGCAGAGAGGAGAGGTTAGGGAGAGGAGAGAGGAGAGGTAAGAGAAGGAGAGAGAGCAGCATGAGGGGCTCCAGTGATAATGTTCTCCTTGTGGGCTGGACTTTCCCTCGTGTACAACATACTGCACCATTACTCCTGGAAGGGATTACGGTGTGTGTGTGCGTGTGAGGTCTGGATTTGAATGTGCGTATGTGCTTCATTATGAGAGTATTTCTGTGTGTGATTTCCCATGTGTGTGTGAGTGTGTGAGCCAGTGTCGCTGGTTTAGCCACAGCCATTAGCTCATCTAAAATGCCAATATTGCTTCTTTATGAATTTGATTAGACCATCAAATGCCTGCGGAGGTTTTGGTCCCGGCGGCTTTCCCTGAACCTGCCGCCCCTGAAAGCTCTGTGGGCTTTTACTGGCAAACATCTGACATCAGATTTGGCAAAGGCCAAAAGCAGAGTGTGCTGGGAATCAGTGTAGTGTTTACTTTGTCTCAGCGTGCGAGTCCTCACAAGGAAGACATCTTTCTATTTACTGTTGGTGCATATGCCAACACACTGTCTTGAGAGGTTTATAGATGAGCGAATGTGGAACATCATACGAACACAATCGCATCAAAAACTCATTTTGCCTCTAATGCCAGGGTAAGTAAGATTTCTCATGGACAAAAAATAAACAAGCCGGTCTTCAGATGTGTTATGAATTGGGTTATTTTGGCATTGAGAAATGGTGATTGTTTGAAATGGGATTACTATTATTAAAATCTACGGACTCGCGAGGGCTGTCTAGGTACTGCAGTTTGGATTCCCAGTTTGGTTACCCACGGCAACGCTGTCAATCATCTCTGAAGGACAGCAGGCTGGAGGTCAGAGGTCAGATACGGCCTGAGGTAACGAGGAAACAAGGGAGTCCCACAGATTGGGTGTGTGTGAGCGTGTAAGTGTGTGAGTGTGTGGCCGTGAGCGTGCGTGTGTGTTAGAGTGTGTGTGGTTGTGAGTGTGTGGCTGTGAGCGTGTGTGTGTGTGTGTCCGACCAGAGGGCTTGCACATCTGGAAAAAGTAACCAGTCTGGTTGGCTGTGGCTGCCAGGGTCACCCAGAGAGATGTCATCCTTCTGTCCCCCCCCCAACACACACACACACATCCAGATGCCTGTCTGTGTCTTGTTATCCACGCTACACAGAATAAGCATTCACAGAATTCCGTCCGACAGGATAGACCCTGAAAGGAGCCTGTTGTGTGGAAGTGGTCCGGAAAGGCTGGGGGAGAGGCTGGGGGGTGGGAGGGGGGGGGAGGGGGCTGGGGGGGGGGGGGTCTCGTTATCAGGACCCCCCGGGGGAGAGATCGACGGGACCCCCCCTGTCTGCTGTGGACGCCGGCCCCCCCTGCTGCAAGAACCCCCTGCTGGGCCTCTGCTCCCGCCCGGCTCACCCCAGACTCTGGAAGAACCTTCCCAGATAATACGGGCGGTCAGCGAGACCCCTCGGTGCCCTGGTAGACCTGCTCGAGCAGAGAAGGAGAATTTCGGCTGGCGTCTCGGTTTGGCTCCGGGGGGGGGGAGGGGGTGTTTGCGTCCATGAACCTGTCTGTCGGCGCTCAGCAACAAAGTTTCCTAACCCCCCTCCCTCCTCCCTCACTCCCTCCCTCCCCCTCCCCTGCCCCTCCATCCCCCCTCCCCTGCCCCTCCCTCCTCCTCCCTCCCCCTCCCTCCCTAGTCGATACCTCAAGTGGCCTATTTCAAAGGAGGAGGCTTCTTCCTCTGCAACTCAATGATCCCATTGATGTCTGTTAGCCAGCCCAAATAACAGGATGAAATATTGAGTTACTGTAGAGCTTCTCTGACCTTTAACTCCTCCGCAGCACAAACATTCCCCTTGCTCTGACTCTAGTATATATATACATATCTGTGTGTGTGTGTGTGTGTGTGTGTATATATATGTGTGTGTTTAACTCTCTGTATAGCCGAGTCTGCTTCCTGTCATGGTCCAGTTCCCACTGTTCCCTCTCTCCGTCTCCAGGATCCAGGCCAAGAGCTTGGAGCTCCAGGAGAAGCAGGCCAGGGAGCGGGACTACGCAGAGATCCAGGACGTGGAGCACACCTTCAGCTCTGAGGAGGAGCCCCTGTACGCTGGCATAGCATCCCTCAACTCCTCCATGGACAGTAGCCAGCTGGAGAGCCTCCACAATCACCACTACCACCTCCCCCAGGACCCCCAGGACCCCCAGCCTCCCCAGGGGGAGGACCAGACCCTGGAGGCTCTCTACGCCCGGGTCAACAAGCCTCCCCGCAACGGACGACCTCCCTCCGCCGACAGGTAGGGTTTGCCACCCGTCGTCTGAGCACTCGCGGAGCACCGTCGGCTGATAAGCGTGGCGTTCACTGTGGCCTCGATTATAATGGAGGACCTGCCATGATAGTGTGTGTGTACGTGTGTGTGTACGTGTTTGTTACACACACATACCACAACTGAAATAAATAGCAGGTCTGGATGTTCCCTCGTCCTATATGCCGCCTGCAGCCTCCTGTCTGGTTCACGTTCTGCAGCCTCCTGTCTAGTTCACGTTCTGCAGCCTCCTGTCTGGTTCACGTTCTGCAGCCTCCTGTCTAGTTCACGTTCTGCAGCCTCCTGTCTGGTTCACGTTCTGCAGCCTCCTGTCTGGTTCATGTTCTGCAGCCTCCTGTCTGGTTCACGTTCTGCAGCCTCCTGTCTGGTTCACGTTCTGCAGCCTCCTGTCTGGTTCATGTTCTGCAGCCTCCTGTATGGTTCATGTTCTGCAGCCTCCTATCTGGTTCATGTTCTGCAGCCTCCTGTATGGTTCACGTTCTGCAGCCTCCTGTATGGTTCATGTTCTGCAGCCTCCTATCTGGTTCATGTTCTGCAGCCTCCTGTATGGTTCACGTTCTGCAGCTGAGACACAACAAAAAGCCATCAATAATTCTCAGGGTGTGAAAATGTAATAACAGACGGCATCGTCTTTATCCTCCGAGGATCAGGAGTAATCCTGCCGTGCCCCCACACACACCGCACATCACTCTCACACACACACACATACACACCGCACATCACTCACACACACATACACACACCGCACATCAGTCATACACACACACACACAAATACACACGCCGCGCATCCCACACACGTCACTCTCACACACACAAACAGGCGCTGGAACCCACAGAGCCATATATCTTGGTCCACTGAGGCAAATATCATTTTGCAAATTCAGTGTAACTGATGGAGTGACCAATACAGTGATGTGTCTTAGTCAGGTAGCGCTGGTACCTGCCACCAGGCCTGTTCGTATTCCAGGCATCTCTGTGAGAACAGTGTGTGTCTGGATTAGAGAGGGTTGTTCTGGCTGCGCTTTTGATCCTGTGTTATTCACCTGTGACGCTTTGACTAGCAGATTACAGTCTGCGTAAAGGCTTCAGAATACGCACGGTGTCAGGAAGGTGATTGTTTCGTAAACAGTGTTGTCTCTGTATGGGCACTGTGATCGGGGCAGTATTATACCAGCATCAAGAAAACAGGAAATGACACGACTCCAGGAAGAAACCTACTTCATGTTCCTGTGGAGTACCATTCTCACAATGTCGAAAGTTTTAACCAAGTTTGTGATGCTTTTCCCCTCTCACCCCTTCATATTATTATGGTATGGATTTCCGATGCCGGGGCCCGGGTGCCATGGTGATACGTCAGGAGATCAGCGTCTCTCCACAGCTCATAAATTGTGTTATTAACAAGCTGGGTGAGACCCTGTGTGTTGAATGACAGCTGTCACTTGGGGCTTATGGCCTTTCAGTGCTATCAGCAGGAGAGAGGGGGGGAGGGAGGGAGGGGGAGAAGAGAGAGGGGGGCAGAGAGGGGGGCAGGGAGGGAGAGGGGAGAGGGGGGAGGGGGGTTGGGCAGGGAGTGGGGGGAGGGGGGAGGGAGTGGGCCATGTTTGTGTTTATGCACACAGTGTGTACGAAATTGTGTGTGTACAATGTGAGGGACACTGTATGTGTACAGTGTGTGTGTTTGTGTTTGTATACACTGTGCGTATAATGTGTGTGTATACAGTGTGTGCTAGTGTGTGTGTGTAATGTGTGTGTGTGTGTGTACATGTGCTGGGGTCTTGCTGGTGCTGCCCTCACTAAAACACCGTCCACCTTGCTGTTGCCGCGCTGGCAGCTCATGTGACAAGGTCGTCTCTTAAAAGGACGATTTAGTAGTCACGTACTTTATGGCAACAAATATATAGTATGTATAACTAACTGTAACTCTGAGCATCTTAATAATTGGTTATCAATAGCCATCTTCACAGGAAGAACAGAGTTGTGATCGAAAATTACTTTAAATGGAAAACATGACAAGAATGGCTGCTGGCAGCTTTTCTCGACATCCTATCAACTAGGCCCTTCTGAACAACGCCACTGATCTCCTCTCAGTGAGTTGAGATCTATGAATGGGCAGGAAACCAGGAAGGTAGTTGGGATTCTAAGGAGAAACAGCGTAGCTTGTGTCAGGTCTTGAGGAGCGTGAGGAGAAGCTCCACTCTGAAGCCCGTGTCTCTAGTAACCCTGCTGGTGTGCTTGGTCCAGCCTGGCTATAAAATCCCCCTGCCCTGTCATGAAACCTTCCACAGCTACGTCAAGTCACCTTTCCCTTATTCCTAAACAAGTGCAGTAGCTTCTGAAGAGCAGACATGTCTCATGTCCATGTCTTAGTCTCAAGTGAGGTTTTGGTTTCTGTGAG
>NC_090064.1:15752469-15765932 GCF_038355195.1 Osmerus mordax
CTCTTTAACAATCTAGATTGTAACTCTGCGGTTTCAACTTTTTGTTTTGTTTTGCTTTGATTACAGAAAATAAACCATTCTACTCACCTGAGAACACGTTCCCCTTGCACCCAGCCCTTACCCCCAGAGTTAGTGTGTAGTGGGTAAAACGAAACATGACCTCTTTTTCAGACAGGCAGCTGAGAAGGCAGCCGTCAGTCCCTGGAAGACCCCTGGGGCTGCGTGTGAGTGGCGTGGCGCAGGCCGCTGCCTGCTCCACTGTAGCCTGACAGGTGGCAGGCCCACTGGGACCGCCAGCCGCCGCGCCACACAAAGACTCACCTCTGACTCGCTCATTTGATTGACTGCTGCTCCCATTACGCTGCCAGCCTCTGTAGCCCTCAAAGACTGGGAGGATGGGATGGAAGGACTGAGGAGAGGGAGAGAGAGAGACAAAGGGATGGATTGAGAGAGAGGGAGAGAGAGAGGGAAAGAGACAGAGGAGAGATAGAGGGAAAGGAGAGGGAGAGAGAGAGGGAAAGAGACAGAGGAGAGAGAGAGAGGGAGAGAGAGGGAGAAAATGACTGAGACAAAGGGATGGATTGAGGGAGATAAGTGGGATAAGAGAGAGAGAGAGACAGAATGAGTTAGAGAGAACGACATGTATGTAGAGAGATGAGAAGAGAGGAAAGTGAAGGGAGAGGCAGCTGGAAAGTTCTTAACAGCCTTGCAGCACAAAAGCGCAGCGAACATTTACGGCTAGGTGTTTTTCTCTCCTTCCCCCCCCCCCTCTTCATCCCAGTCCAAACCTCCACTTTGCATGGTGCTGAAATTGGATTATAAGGCTGCTAATGCATTTCCTGCGGCTGATAAAAGGTCAGCCTTTTCATCTTGAGGAAACTTTGAGGGGTTTATTTTTTTTCTCTTTTTTCCTCTCTCCCGGGGGTGTGGGGGGGTTGAGATGAGGGGGCTGCTTGGGGGTGAGCGGTAATCCTCGTTGAGAGATGCACTTCACACCTTCAGACGGGCGCGGGGGGGGGGGGGTTGGGCTTTCACAGCTGCCCAGCAGTGTTAATGCCAGGCACCCTGCCAGGGAACTCTCTGCAGGACGCCAATAGAGGCCTGCGACTATCTTCATCAACATCAACTTTCTCTTCGTCAACCACTGTGTCCAGTGTCTTATCCATCTGCGAGTGTTCATCATGCTTGTTGACTGAGCTGTGGCCTCGCCCCCCTTCGCTCCCCGTGCATCCATCCATCCACTCCTCTACGTGACCCGCACGCACATCCGCACGTCATCCATCTCCACTTACGTCTCTCTGTCATCCATCCATCGAGCATCGGGTAACCTGTGTCTCCCAGTGCTAGGCTCCAGGTGTTGTAGACCCCCCCCTCCCCCCCCCCTCCTCCCCCCCTCCTCCCCCCCTCCTCCCCCCCCCCGGCAGGCACCTGTACACTCTGACCCCCTGCTCCACAGCCAGTGACCTCATCTATGCACATCTGGCTCACATACAGTCACACAGAGCTGTAACACACTGAGCTATGTGGCTGGCTTGTTCTTACATTTACATTTAGTCATTTAGCAGACGCTCTTATCCAGAGCGACTTACAGTAAGTACAGGGACATTCCCCCCGAGGCAAGTAGGGTGAAGTGCCTTTCCCAAGGACACAACATCAGTTTGCATGACGGGGAATCGAACTGGCAACCTTCGGATTACTAGCCCGAATCCCTCACCGCTCATCCAGCTGACTCCTGTTCTTCCTGAAATATTCAACAACAAATACGTTGCAATTGCAAGATCATTAAACCAATCATCTCGCTGTACATGAGCTCATTGTGGTGCAATTATTAGATGTTGTGTTTTGGTTCCCAGTGATTAGCTCGGAAACAATCAATCAGGGTACGGGTTTGTGGCTGGAGTTTTCATTTTCATGCAATCAAAACCGCGTTCACATTTCAATAGCATCTGTATCTTGATTAGATCAGCTCTCTCAATAATTCATCAGCAAAACAAATTGATGTCTTGAGATCCTTGCATGTGCTTAAAGAACATAAGTGTTTAATAACCTTCACAATGGGCCCTAAGGTATTAATAACACATGTCTATGATAAACTTTCAGATAGATCCATATTTAATGGAACATTTGTGTTCCCTTTTAATGAAAGTAAGTTAAAGTCTACGCAGCTCTGACAAATGAACTCTTTACTCGCATAATTCATCGCTATCTGTGTTTTCCCAAGACGTTTCTGGTATGACTTCCTGTTCCTGCCCTGTCGTCCTGGTCACCAGGCCAAACAGCTCCTCGTCAGGCCCTTATTGTCCAAGTTTCTTTCCCACCGTCTCTGCATTTCATTCCTCCTCGTTCCTCTGTGTTCTGTTTGTGTCTCCACATCTGGTACTTGTTTGCTACCGCTGCCGTCAGTGTCCCTGTGTGGCTGGGAGGCTGGTGTCACCGGAGGTCTCACTTCTCACAGCACCGGAATGAAAGGAGCCGGGGAAAGGAGAGGGGCGTGGGGAGAGGGGGGGGGGCGCGGGGAGAGGGGCGCGGGGAGAGGGGCGCGGGGAGAGGGGCGCGGGGAGAGGGGAGCGGGGAGAGGGGTGCGGGGAGAGGGGCGCGGGGAGAGGGGCTGAACCTGTCAGTGTGTCTGTGGAGGGGAAACATGCACCGCACAGCCACAACAAAGAGAGAGGGAGGCGTTCAGCTTTACTGGTAAATGTGTTGTTGGGGGGTGAGGTACCACAGACTCAAACTCACAGCATTGCTTATGCATGATGTAAAGAACAAAATACAGGACAGAAATACACACTCGTATACACACGCACTGCCACACACACACACACACACACACGCACACACGTGCCCTTTCATCCTTCCCTGCTCAGGTCTCTTGTGACAGTGCAGGTCTCTAATGCACCCAATGTGCATCAGCCTTATTGCCTGCCTCATACACAGATAGCAACTTGTATCTTCCAGGCAGAGCAAGTGAATTATATACCTTGTCTGTTTTCACCCCTGCTCTCTCTCTGTCTCTCTCTCTCTCTGTCTCTCTGTCTCTCTCTCTCTCTCTCTCTCTCTCTCTCTCTGTGTGTCTGTCTCTCTCTGTCTCTCTCTCTCTGTGTCTCTCTCTCTGACTCTCTGTGTCTCTCTCTCTGTCTGTCTCTCTCTCTCTGTCTCTCCTCGCTCACTCTCTCTCCCTCACTTTTTTTTCTCCCTCTGTCCCCTCTCGCTCCCCCTCCTTCTCCATCTCTCCCTCCCCTCTCTCTCCCCTCTCTCCCCTTCCTTCCCCATCTCTCCCTCCCCTCTCTCCCCTTCCTTCCCCATCTCTCCCTCCCCTCTCTCTCCCCTCTCTCTTCCCAGCCTCTGAGTAGGATGTGGCCTGTGTGATGGAGCATGCGGAAGGCAATTTACCCTGTGTTTGTACTGTTAGGTTCATTTAAGAAAGCAAACAGCTTCCAGAGCGCAGCTAACGCTGGGAGCTCTTTCCCTCAGACGCATTTCACCTTAAAAGGATCAAGCTGATTAACATGCCACTGCGTCACACACTGTGTGCTTTTACGCCCTTCAGATGAAGGTTTGCTTGATAAAATTTTCAGCAGGACATTAAAGGAATGCCTCATTTAGGGCATGTGTGCCCCTACATATGAAAGGGGAAGGAGGGGATGGGTGAGGGGTTTTGAGGCAGGCAGGCGGACGGCCGCCTC
This sequence comes from Osmerus mordax, assembly GCF_038355195.1. Lineage (NCBI taxonomy): Eukaryota > Metazoa > Chordata > Actinopteri > Osmeriformes > Osmeridae > Osmerus > Osmerus mordax. The sequence goes on from NC_090064.1 coordinate 15,756,153, forward strand.
AGACCAGATCTATCAGGACCCCGGGGCTTCTCATTTCCCGCCAATCAGATGCACTGGGAAGAGCTAATCCGTCCAACTCGTCTGAGGGCTTCTGGGAAATAGCAGACCCTCCCTTCACTCTGCCTGTGATTTGATGAGGTTAAGCTGAGCTGGAATGTTTTCAGTATTCATGACTTATTTTTCCGTCTCTCGATTTAGCTCAAGGAGGTTTATATTTGTATTTATTTTTTTGACTTCATATTTCTCTGCGAATAAATTGTGTGATGTTTAGTTCTTAATAAAAAGGTCAAAGTGAATCATTGACAGCATTCAGTAAGACCACGAGTCATTTTGAATCAACATTTGGAGAAACCGAGAAATGATTCAGATTGAATCTGAGAAACTCTTTTGATTGAATACTTTGACTCGGATCAGGTCGGGGGGGTCACATGGAGCACTGTCTAGTTTCCAACGGCAACACATCTCTGTAAAATCATAGGCAGTTCTCACATGATGGATAACCCAATTACCTAACCTAATCATGGGCCCCTTTACATAAATAGCATCTGAGCTTCTATTCCCCCCTCCCCACCTCTCTTACATGCAGGTCAGAGTCTATAGGAATAGAGCTGGAGAGAGGGGGGGGTGTGGAGGTAGAGAGGGAAGGAGGGAGGGTGCTTTACATACCACGTCAGCAAGCAGGTGACTGCTGTTTTGGAGAGGCACACATGCATGCGGTCACGCGTGTACAGTAGTGTGGCCGGTCCGCTAGCTTAGCAAAGATTCACAGGCAGTTGAGATAACAGCATTGCGCCTTTAGCTCACTGGAGTTGTGCCTGGTCTCTTGCATGGTGCATCCTGGTTCGGATCCCCCATCGTTACACACACTCCCCAAATCCTCCCTCTCTCACTAGTTTCCCTCAATCCCGTATCAAGACACGCGCGTCTGTGTAAGGTGTGTGAGGAGGTGCTACCTAGACGAGGTAACCCAGCTGTGCTGCCAGGGGAAGACCAAGCACCGACCCAGAGCCAGGCTCCCCCCTCTCCCGTGTCCTCTGAGCCTGCCAGGGGCAGACCTAGCAGGGGCAGACGAGCAGGGGCAGACCGAGCAGGGGCAGACCTAGCAGGGGCAGACGAGCAGGGGCAGACCGAGCAGGGGCAGACCGAGCAGGGGCAGACGAGCAGGGGCAGACGTAGCAGGGGCAGACGAGCAGGGGCAGACGAGCAGGGACAGACCTAGCAGGGGCAGACGAGCAGGGCCAGACGTAGCAGGGGCAGACCCAGAGCCAGGCTCCCCTCTCTCTGAGGCTGAGCATGAGCGTCTGGCCGTAGGTAGAGGCAGGACGGCAGCCAGCCGCAGGTCGTCAGTCTGTGTCTGGAGCTGTGTCTGCAGCACTGTGGCTGGCTAATCCGGATGAGGGCTCCATTCTAATCTAAAGCCAGCCACTGTGTACGGGGACATAATTAAATCTACCTAGCCCACATCTAAGCCAGCCAGCAAAAACAGTCTGCCAACTATTCTGTGCAGTCAGCTGAAAGAATGGCATTAGTTCTGTATTTATAGTAGCGGTATCCATATTGCTGTTGTCAGCCTCGCTTTTGTTGTACCGATCCCCGTGCCTTGAACAAACTCCGAGCTGCAAATCGGATCTTGGGAAGAAACATTGTAATTACGTCCAGCTGAACGGGTAAAAAACCTTCAAATCTACCCGACAACCGAGTGAGTAACGCCCTCTGTTTGAAGCCGTGTTCCAGTGTCTGGGATCATTTCATCGTCTGGGATCATTTCATCAGGAGGGTCAGGAAGCTGTGTTCTCCCCTGACGGACGTGAAGAGTTCACAGGGTTTGCATTGCGCACCTGTGTGTGTTTGTGGAGTTTGGATGTTTGTGACTGTGTGTGTTGATTTGTGTCTTAATGATTGTGGGTTGCGTAAAGAGAGCATAGGAAGTGGTGTTTGTGTTTCAGGTGGGGAGCAAGGAGACAGTGCTTCTTCTGCTCCCAGACCCAGAGCTAGAGAAAACCCCCACTCGGCCCAATAAACCACAGGCCACGGCGGCCATCTTTAATACCTTGGGGTCCGCCTGTAAAAATCACGTTAGCGCTTAGCGGCAGAGCAATTACCGCTGCACCTCATTGGCCGGTCATAACTTCCCTATGATGTCCTGAGCAGAGTTTCCTACAGAAGGTTCTGGTGCCAGAAGTCTGGAGGGAGTTTTTATTTTCTTTATTTTTTCTTCCGAAGAATCTAGATCTCATCTTTCCCCAGATTTGCAATCGTGAAGTATGTCTTTTTCTCAGTAGGGCATTAGAGTGTGACTCTGTGTCTGCATAGGGATTGGACGGACGGTGAAGTGAATAACATAATAACAGGCATGTTAACCTAGTCAGCCTTATTGAATCAGTTGCTGTGATTGGACCAAACCCCATGCTGATGTATGGCTGTCCTCACTGTTTTCACTCCCCCCTCCACTATTTCAAGAAATAATATTGTTCATGCCACCAAATACAGATTAAACTAAAGTAACAAGCCTGGCTTTAAAATGTAAGAAGTAGAAAGTACAGATATTTGTGTAAGGAGTGAAAGTAAAGATAGTGAAGCAAAGTACTGATAAAAATCTTCCTCAGGGGTCAGATGGCTGAGCGGTTAGGGAATTGGGCTATTAATTGGAAGGTTGCCGGTTCAATTCTTGCTGTGCAGCATGACGTTGTGTCCTTGGGCAAGACACTTCACCCTACTTGCCTCGGGGGGAATGTCCCTGTACTTACTGTAAGTCGCTCTGGATAGGAGCTTCTGCTAAATGACCAAATTTAATTGTACCTAAGTATACTAACAAAGTATTTATACTTTGTTACTTCCCATCTCTGATTCAGACAGACACACACACACACACAGACACACACACAGACACACACCCTGGCCTGGGGCCCTGTGATGAAAACAGATCGACTGTATTGTTTAAACATGTGCAGAACAGTGTATGAAAATATGACCCCTTTTCACTTTCCTAGAGTGGAAAGACTTGAATCCAGTAGACTTAGCTGTGAAATGAGAATGTGGGTGTCTACAGTCATAATATCTCTCTCTGTACAGAAGTTACCAATCTCTCTATGTCTCTCCATTAGTAATACTGGCCTGGATTTAGTTGTAACACCACTATGTGGGCTTTCCAATAGGATGACATGAAATGTAAGCACATGGTAACATGAAGAATGTTCCAGATCATGGGTAGAACACAATAAGGAGAGTTGGATCAGGGTTGTTAAGCCAAGCTAAAAATAAAGTTAAAGTACTGAAAGTACTATACGTACAAACATACTTACATACATTCAAGTTGTCAATGTGTATGTGACTATACAAAATCTGTACATACAAATAGACTTCCAATGGTGTTGAGAAAGATAAATGAAAATGTATTTAAGCTCTCATTAGTAAGTGTCACACTCTCTCTCCACCTCAGGTCTCACCCTACTCTGTTCACGGCTTGTGAAGTGTCTGGGCTTTTTTCCCCCCGTTGAGGGGTCAGGTTGGTTTGGGTGCAGTGCTGTGGGCGTACGTGAAGCCCTCTGTGCTGTGGGCGTACGTGAAGCCCTCTGTGCTGTGGGCGTACGTGAAGCCCTCTGTGGGCGTACGTGAAGCCCTCTGTGGGCGTACGTGAAGCCCTCTGTGGGCGTACGTGAAGCCCTCTGTGCTGTGGGCGTACGTGAAGCCCTCTGTGGGCGTACGTGAAGCCCTCTGTGGGCGTACGTGAAGCCCTCTGTGGGCGTGCGTGAAGCCCTCTGTGGGCGTACGTGAAGCCCTCTGTGCCCCCCTATTCCATTTCTTGTCCTGTTCATATCTTCCTCCCCTCCCCTCGCCCTTCAGGAAGCGTGTGTGTGAGGGTGGGTAGGGGGGGTCAGTGAATAAGCACTTCTACTCTGCAGGACGTCCCTGCTCACCATTGCTGCTGGAAACGGATGGAGAGTAAAACGTCTCTCTCTCTCTCTCTCTCTCTCTCTCTCTCTCTCTCTCTCTCCTCACTCTCCTCTCCAGTGCAGAAAGCTTTGAATGAGAAGCTCCAAAGCTGATTAGTCAAACTTGTGATTTCCAATTTCAAACCTCAGACACAAATCCTCCCACCCCCCCTTACACACACACACTCACACACACACACACACACACACAGACACACACACACTTAATATTCATTCTGAAATGTTCGGACCCAGTACTCATCTGCACAGCCCTGGTCTGAGAAGAGAGAGTGAGGGTGGGGGGAAGAGAGAGGGGGTGAGAGAGAGAAGAGATTAATGGAAGGGAGAGAGAGTGTGAGAGTGTGAGAGTGTGAGAGTGTGAGTGTGTGAGAGAGAGAGAGAGAGAGAGAGAGAGAGAGAGAGAGAGAGAGAGAGATAAAGGGAGAGAGATAAAGGGAGAGAGAGAGAGGGTGTGCATGAGAGAGAGAGAGAGAGAGAGAGAGAGAGAGAGAGAGAGGGGCTATTGTAGGAAGACAAACCCCAGGCCTGATGGACAGAATCCTTCTGTGGTTCTCTGGGTTGGTGGCAGTAAGACTGATGGGCCTCTCTGTTCCTCAGTACCACCCCACCGAGTTCCACACACACGCACACACACGCACACACACACACACCTACAGACATCTGTCTCATCTTTCATCTCTGCCCAGGCTAGGGGCGCTCTGATCCTGAACACTCCATAACTTTCTCTCTTTCTTTTCTCTCTCTCTCTCTCTCTCTCCCTCTTTTTCTCTTACACGGTCAAGCACACAGTGCACTCTGGGGTCTCTTTAAACTCCCCACCCCAGACATTAATCTAGCGTTAAAATAACCAAACAGGGATTCCACATCACATCCAGGAACCCCTCCCTCCCTCCCCCTCCCTCCGTATTTCTTCTCCCTCTGTTACTCTGTCTCCCTCCTTCCTCTATCCCTCCCTCTTTCATCCTACCACCCATCTCCCCTTCTAGAACTCTGTTCCTCCCTCCCTCAATCCACCAATCCACCATAACTCTGCAGATATCAATCTGTTCATTCCTGCACTCCGCTATGCTGTGGGTGTGTGTGTGTGTGTGTGTTCCCCAGGGAAAGCTAAAGACAAATGGCCCCAGTTAGACATGCAGGAGCCGTAAGTCAGCCCCTGGTGCCTGATGCTTGGGACATGGTATTAGCTTTGTAAAGCAGGCCTGTCAGTTTGTCATTATGGGATGTTTTATCTGCTACATTTCCTCCTTCACATGGTTTCTAACTGCCATTTGAAAAACCTTTTGACTGTAGTTCTAAAAAATTCACTTAGCATATTTTCCAACCTTGTTTGTTTCCTGTTTATGTTTTTAGAAATAATTTTCAAAATAATTGAGGTGGGAAGGTTGATGAATTAATTCAGAATTAGGACCTTTTCTTTGTAGATACACTTTTTCTGTCCACCTAGGGCAATTAGTTAATGCACAATATTTAAGTTTCATATTTGTATTATTATAATTTAAAGGAATTTGGGGGTCATTTTATTTTCCATGCTAAATCATGTAAGTGGCATGCAAATCTCTCTCACAGACACACAGACACACACACGCACACACACACACACACGCACACAAGTAGTTTTGAATGACCACGTCTGGCAATCACTTTGGGAGCAGGGCAGAACACTCAGACGTTTGAACCGTAATTCTAATTCTGTCCTGCTATAAATTACTGACAATTACCATTCCAGAGCCGGTTCAACACTTAGGCCTGCCCACCCCCCACCACCCCCCCCCACCACCCCCTACTGCTGTCACCAGGGGGGGTAACTAGTCACCCTGAGGACCTGTCAATCACGCCTCAGGATGCCAGGTCAATTTGCCATGCTGCCAAAAGAGTCATCTCTCCCTGCTTCCCAGTACCAAGGGTCCTCATTAGAGGGCAAAGGCTAAACCAAGGAAGTGTAAACACACGCACACACACACACCCCTCCACCTCACCGTGTACGATCCAACAGTCCTCGAGCCGCCACACCATGCTCCCCTCCAGGCTAGCTCTCTGTCTATCACATCGTTCACACAAGCAGCTCCTTCTCTCTCCACCTCTCCACCCCCTCACCTCCACCTCTCCACCCTCTCACCTCCACCTGTCCACCCCCTCACCTCCACCTGTCCACCCCCTCACCTCCACCTCTCCACCCCCTCACCTCCACCTCTCCACCCCCCTCACCTCCACCTGTCCACCCCCCTCACCTCCACCTGTCCACCCCCTCACCTCCACCTGTCCACCCCCTCACCTCCACCTCTCCACCCCCCTCACCTCCACCTCTCCACCCCCCTCACCTCCACCTCTACACCCCCCTCACCTCCACCTCTCCACCCCCTCACCTCCACCTCTCCACCCCCCTCACCTCCACCTCTCCACCCCCTCCCCTCCACCCTCTCTACTAAGATTTTGTGTATTTCAACACAACAAAGCAGCGTGTCTGTAAATCAAGAATATATGATAAGAGGATATACTGTGTGTCGGGGAGGAGGTTTCTGGGAGAATTTGTGAGGACAGGAACCCTCTTGCCCCAGACTCTGACTTATAGCCAGGACTCAAGGGAGGGCGGGGGAGGAAAGAGAGGTTGATATGGAGAGGAGGGAGAAAGGGAGGAGGGACAGAGGGAGGAGGGAGGGAGGAGAGAGAGAGGGAGGGAGGGAGGGAGGGGGTAGGGAGGAGGGAGGGAGGAGGGAGGGAGGAGGGAAGCCACAGATACACTGTGTAGATGAATCGTTCCAGACCAATAACACGCTTATTTAGGAGTGATGGAGGATCTCTCTCTGCTCCAGGCAGTAAACACCAACAGCACCACAGCACCACAGCACCAGCACAGCACCAGCACAGCACTAGCACAGCACCACAGCAGCAGGCCAGGTTCACTCGAAGGCCCTTGATTGGCTCTCTGTTTGGATTTCTGGTGCAGGGCATTCTGGGAGGAAGGTCAAGGTTGGAATGAAATAATTTTTTTTGTTGTTGTTGAAGATCTTCAACTTGCTCAGAAGTTTTGGGGCCTCAGTAAATGTTAGAAATCTCAGGTGTTAATCAATAAAATAGAGCTGGGTATCGGATTCAGCCCCAGTCTAGTCTCTGTCTAGGTAGCATGACTGCAACCGTGACAGTGGATTCATCTCAGGCAGATTATTAATTCACTAATCAATTAGCCCTCTGAGTGTTCCCGCCTGATGAACCACAGGTAATGAACATCTAGGTGTTGTCATGGACACAGTCTGACTGGCTGGCTGATGACAGTTATGATGGATCCCACACATTAGGTTAACACAATTAAGATAATTACAGATTTGTGTTTTGCCTCCTAACCTAGATACCTCTCTCTCCAGGATGGTGTTCCAAGCTGTATGAAAGAGGTTGCTAGTGTGTAGATGGGGGAGAGTGAATGGAAGGTATATGTTCTTGTCTCGTCAGAAGTCCTGGATGGAGGGAGAATATAGGGTGGACAAGAACATACTTGTTTGGTTGACCTTGGATCACATGACCTTGGATCACATGACCTTGGATCACATGACCCCGGGGATAACCACATTACACGTTACAATCTGTCCAGCCTTATCAGAGAAGCACATCAATGAATAACAAGCTACGTTCATATATCTTTCATGACCTCGCTCAAGGCTGAGTGGCCACGGCTACAATCTGAACAGTAAACACGACCTTATTCACCTGAGAACAGGTGTGTGTGTGTTGATAGGGTATGTTCTCTCAGTCCACATTGATGGCATTGCTTTCGTAATAAGAGCTGTGTTTGGTGAAATAGGGAAGTCCCTGACCCTTGACCTCCGTGTCAAGTATCTTAACCTCCCTCTCTTCTTCCCTTCTCTCCTGCTCTCTTCTCCTCCTCTCTTCTCCTCTCTTCTCCTCTCTCCTCTCTTCTCCTCTCTCCTCTCCTCTCCTCTCCTCTCCTCTCTTCTCCTCTCCTCCTCTCTTCTCCTCTCTCTTCTCCTCTCTCCTCTCTCCTCTCCTCTCTTCTCCTCTCTCCTCTCCTCTCTTCTCCTCTCCTCTCTCCTCTCCTCTCTTCTCCTCCTCTCTCCTCCTCTCCTCCTCCATGCATCTCTCTCCTCCCCTCTCTAGGAGGCTCCGTATCTAACAGGTCTGCTGGTAGAGGCGGCCTCACCAGTTAAGCCTCTTTCTACCTGAACATATGGTGTTGAACCACCCCACAAACAGAGAAGAAAGACAAACAACAGAGGGAGAAAAGACCTGCATTCTTCTAGTGATGAGGGGTGCAGAGGGGGATCCCTAATCTCCCCTCCCTCCCTCCCGCCTCCTCCCCCCAGGTGCTAAGAGAGGATAACCTGAGACAATGGTCCAGGCCAGTTCCATATGGCCCTACATGGGAGGGTGACCTGGAGGGAGGGATCGAGAGAGGGATGGAGAGTGTCTTTGTTTACGCAGGCCTAAGTAGGGATTAGCAGTGTGCTGATGGGAGCTGTCTGAAGCTGTGGTGGTTAGGGGCGGCGGCTTAATGAAAGTGACCGTGTCGGGAGTGACCCCGGCTTACTGCCCGCTGAGTGATCTGTGTCCAAGGGCTGGCTGACCCCTCCTCCACCACACACACTCTCACACACACTCTCACACAAACACCCACGCACTCTCACACAAACACCCACACACTCTCTCACACTCTCTCACACCCACACACACTCTCACACACTCTCACACACACACTCACACACAAACACACAGTCTCACACCCACAAACTCTCGCACACCCACACCCACACCTACTGCAGCAGGACCACAGACTCACTTCAGATCTCATTTGGCTGCGATCATTCCTTGACTTTCTCTTTTTCTTTTCTCCCCTCTCTCTTTAAGCACATGCACACTTACCCTCGTCTGTTTTCCTCACATATCACCGCCGTGCTTTCATGTCGCATTCTGCGCAGGGAACCTTTTTTATTTATTTTCTTCGGCGCACCGGCGAACTTCATGAAAGTTCCGACTGAAGAGGAGCGCACATGACAGCCAGATGATTTTACCCAGACAAGGTCCCTGTATCTCCTCCCCCGCTCCTTTTAGTATCCACGGTGACACTGCTGTCACATCACAGGAAGCTCACACTGGGTTTTTCCCCCAAGTTCAGACTGGATCCACCCCACCCCTTCCCCTCATCCTTCCTGTTTGTGTGATATGTCAGACGCCTCGCCAGCATCCACGGAGGTAAAAATACACCTGCAAAAGCACCTCGATCACAGGCTAGCTGTTAGACCCGGAGGCATGTTATCTGCTGTGGAGCCTGGGTTGTTAAAATCGAGAGAGAGAGAGAGAGAGAGAGACAGGAAGAGAGAGAGAGACAGGAAAAGAGACAGGAAAGAGAAGAGAGAGACAGGAAGAGAGAGAGAGACAGGAAAAGAGACAGGAAAGAGAAGAGAGAGACAGGAAGAGAGAGAGAGACAGGAAAAGAGACAGGAAAGAGAAGAGAGAGACAGGAAGAGAGAGAGAGACAGGAAAAGAGACAGGAAAGAGAAGAGAGAGACAGGAAGAGAGAGAGAGACAGGAAAAGAGACAGGAAAGAGAAAAGAGACAGGAAAAGAGAGAGACTGGAAAATAGAGAGACAGGAAGAGAGAGAGACAGGAAGAGAGAGAGACAGGAAAGAGAAGAGAGAGACAGGAAGAGAGAGAGACAGGAAAGAGAAGAAAGAGCTCTCCAACTGTCTCTGTTAAGTCTTCTCCCTGACGGAAGTTCCAGTGTGTTCCGTGGCCCGGCCAGGTGTAGATGTGAGGTAGAGTCCTCCGCGATGTTTCCCGGCTGAGCTAAATCAAGACTCCGATAAGATCAGGAATG